>NW_009909589.1:0-34693 GCF_000696875.1 Nestor notabilis
TCTGCCCCACGTTTCCCAGAAAGCCCCGAGGGGCAGCACCGAGGCCCCGAGCGTGAGTAGCCGCTCTCGATGGCCGACCGAGAGCTGCCGTCCCGGTGTGTGAGGCCTCCCGCCGCAGCGGCCTTTGGTTTTTGTCGTGGAAGCAATGATGTAACGGGCACTTAGCGTAGCAGAAGTGGTGAGCTGGCTACGCAGCAAAGTAAAAAGTCACCGAACTCCATTAAGAAGGTTGTAACACTTGTTCTTTTAGGACTTGATCCTAATTCAGTTAAGACCTGGTGTTTTTTGCAAGCATTGGTCTTTAAAGGAGTATATTTGTTATTGCTGTAAGTAATTTGCATGGGGATGCAAGAAAATGATTAGGGCTCAACACAAATACTAAAATACTAAAGACCCAACATGGTTAGTTAACTAGATTCTTTTAGGTTCTGCTCGTGGTGCCTGTCATTGGGTTGTTTGAGTCTGACAGTCACGCAGAACGGCAGGGCCATGAAGTAAGGGTCTGGTAACAGCCTTCCAGGCTCCTAGATCTTACCAGGGAATATGGTGTGCAGTCTCTAAGAGCACATTGCAGTCTGTCTTGAAATCAATTTGTGTGATTGAGATGGCAAGGTAAATTTTAAAGAAAGAGTCAAGCTGAATTTATCCTGGATGTATTTTTTTTATCAAGACCAAATGGGGTAGAGAAATAAATAATTTCAGTAATTGTTTAGATTGTTAATGTCAAGGGATTTGTTTCTAAAATGCGTAGTGTTATTAAAGGAATATTCTTATGTTAATTCTGCTTTAGGCATCCCTTTCCCTTGCTCCTGTGAACATTTTCAAGGCAGGTGCAGATGAAGAAAAGGCAGAAACAGCTCGGCTGGTAAGTTTAAGTCTCTGAGAAACTGGTAACACTTGAGGTAGTTAAACCATGTCTTGTCTAGTGCTGCATGTACTTTCAGTACATGGAACTTCATCTTTCTCTTACTGTTTGTTCTGTGTTTGTGAACAGAAGGAAGGAGGAGTGTTGTTCATGCTAACAATTAGAGAAACTCCTCATAGTTGTTCAAAAATGAAGTAACTCTAGCTTGGAAGGTTAGTGTTCATTGGAAGGCAGTTTTTTTGCCTGTGGGACAGGCTTTTATGGTTTCTGTGAGAATTCAGTATATTTGGTTATCAAAATGCATCAGTTCAAGATACTTCGCCCCAGGCTCTGCTGAAAGAAGTGTGGCTGTGGAAGGATTGGGTTAAGATGTCTCCTTGGAAGTTACGGGCTAGCATATAATTCTTGTGTTAAAGTAGAAATAAATCATTCTTTAAGGTATATTTGCTTTCATTTCAGTCATCCTTTGTTGGTGCCATTGCTATCGGTGACCTGGTCAAGAGCACTCTGGGGCCTAAAGGCATGGTAAGACAGCAGCAAGTTTTCAGTAGTCATACCTGTTAATTTAGTTTTAATAGTTGCAGTATGTTTTCAAGTGATATTCTAAATCTGGCATCTTGTAGGACAAGATTCTTCTAAGTACTGGGAGAGTTAGCACAGTAACAGTTACCAATGATGGTGCAACCATCCTGAAAGCTATTGGAGTTGACAACCCAGCTGCCAAGGTCCTGGTTGGTGAGTGTTTAACGGCTTGTCACTGCAGTACTTGGCGTTTTTTCCTTTGTAACTTTGTTACTGCATTTTTTGTCTGTGCTTAGAGCTAAGTTTTCTTAAATAATGTGAAAATTGAAGCGAGGCTTGGGGGGGAGAGCAGAATTCTTGAAGTAAGGAGGCCAAGGTGTTGCGAGAGTTGTGGAACTCTGCAAAAGTAAAATTGAGGTATGTGCTGCTCTTGCAAAACTGTTCTGGTGTCTTCTTGTTTTCCCTCAGCCCTCATTAGTCCCAAGAGTCAGAGGGACAAGACAACTGTGTGTCCCTTTTTTTTCACTGGGAAAATTTGGAACAGAAATCTACTGGGGTATAGAGGGTCTCTCAGGTTCTCGTGATTTAAATCTTTTTTCGTCACTTAATCAACACTGTACTCTGGATAGAGTTGACCTATGTGATAAACTGTCTTAGAGTGCCAGTGGTCCAGTTTTAGTGTCAAACAGGACACTGAACAATTCAGGGTCAAGTTTCTTAATGGTTTCATGTTTGCCGAGTCCTTCTGTATCAGCAGTTCATGCAGCATACATGGCTATTGTATTCTTTGATCCAGTATGGATACTTTAGAGCTTCTGTCTGACCTTGCTTCTTTTTTATGACCATCTTTAGGAATGGGGAGAGAGGGGAGTAGCTCTTGACCATTACCAGGCTGGAACTGGTATCTAGCTTGCAGATAAAGACCAGGAATTTGGAGGGTGCTGAATTTGAGATGCACAGGTTTTTCTGTGACTTATAGAGTGACCTTTTTAAACTTTCAAAGAATAAAATTTTTCTTTGTTCTCCAAACAAATGCAAAGTGAAGCTGACACTAGTGAGTGTGGTATTTTGAATCAAAACGTTACCACAGAATTTTCTTTCTTTAGATATGTCAAAGGTTCAAGATGATGAAGTTGGTGATGGAACTACGTCTGTCACAGTGTTGGCAGCTGAATTACTGAGGGTGATGTATTAAGTTTTTCAGATGTGTTTCTGTTTGGCAATGTGCTCCTGTGGTATCAATGGGAGGTGTGGTGTTTGATGTTTATGAAGAGGGCTCCCAAAGCATAGGAATTGCTCCATTGCCATCGAAATTGATAGGGGGAAAAACCAATTCAGGTATTGTCATCAAATATATATATAGAAATATTTTAAACTGTGTTCCTTATGTTGCCATTTACAAATTCACTAGTATTTTAATGTGATACGTTTTAAAAAATAAATCTCTCTTCCTTTATTATGTAAGTGAAACAGAGAAGTATCTCTCACGGGTCACTTCTTGGATGTTGCATCGAGCAGCATGCAGCACTGCTTAGTTGTGACATTCAGGCCTCTAAAATCCCTTTCCATAACATCATTGGGTGGGGGGGGAGGGAGAGGAAAAGGCATGTTAAATTCTGTTCTTGTGTGCACAAGATCTGAATTCATACTGTTCCTTTAAACTCTCCAGGGTTTTTATGTTTACATAAAAGCTTATACTGCCAGACTCTAAATCCGAAATTCCTATGAAAGAGACTTCAGAAGTGAGGAATTCTTGTTAGCAGAGCTGTGCCAGTAAATCTAATCATCTCAGATCCAGGAGCTGTGATCAAAAGCATCTGAGAAATGATCTGTCAGCTTGCCAAGTTCCTCTCAAAAAGGGAGTTTGAAGGTGTTTGTTTTTCCAGCTACACTTTAAGTTGCAGCTTTAAGTGAACAGGAAACTGATCTCAAACATGAAGCTAAAGATAGCTAATTTGAAATCTCTGTCTGGTTGGTTTTTTTCATTAATCAAAATTTCTTGACACTATTCCAGGGGCAGACTGTATTTGCCTAGATTAGAAAAAAGCTGCCAGAAGGGTGACTTTCATTTCATTGTTACTAGCTCTCTGGTTTTCACTGCCATTCAGAATTTTCTTATTACTTGGAAGTGTCTTTCATAGTTAATGTAAGTGTACCTTGGGGGGAAAAAACCTGATTATTTATTTCATTTAAATAGGAGGCAGAATTACTGATTTCAAAGAAGATTCATCCTCAGACCATTATTGCAGGCTGGAGAGCAGCCACAAAAGCTTCAAGAGAGGCACTTTTGAAAGCAGCTGTGGATCATGGGTTAGTAATTTACATTTGTAGGTCTTTATAAACCAGTCAGGACTAAAATATCAGTAAGAATTATATACCACTGGGAAGTTCTTCGCTCTCTTTTAAGTAGTGTAAAGGCTGAATTTATACATTTTAACAGTTAAGAAAGGCTTCTTTTTTTTTTTTTTTTTTTTTTGTTGATAAACTGCAGAGGCTTTATGAGACGATTTAAAATTAGTTATGGTGGGCAGAAACATACAAGGAATAAGTTGCTCCCTAGAACAGAAATCTGAGCTGTTATTTCAGATTTCATGCTTTGATTTTAAATGTGACTGGTTTCTTTACTGAGTACTTTGAGAGTACAGATTTCTAAAGCTGAATGCAAAGGTTCTCCTAATTGAACTTTCAAGTGTATTCTGGGACACTGGTGGGATTCTGGGTATTATTCCTCAAAATGGAGCACAGTGCACATAGACACAGGCAAGAGGAAGTGGGGAGAGACTCACAGTGGTAGGTTAATGATAGTTAAAGCTTTCAGACTTTCCACTTTGACTGTACTGCCTTCATTTTAGTGATGATGAAGTGAAGTTCCGTGAAGATTTGATGAACATTGCAGGAACGACCCTTTCATCCAAATTACTTACTCATCATAAAGATCACTTTGTCAAGTTGGCTGTAGAAGCTGTCCTTAGGTTGAAAGGTTCTGGTAATTTGGAGGCTATCCACGTCATTAAGAAACTTGGTGGAAGTTTGGCTGATTCCTACTTAGATGAGGGTAAGTCTGTGTGTTGGCTGTAAGCATGGTTGAGAAATGAAGCTGTTAATAGTTACACGTCTATCCAAATTTGTTCTAGGAATCGTTGCTGTGTTATTATTAAACTGAATAGTAAATATGAGGGGGTTTTGTAATAATTTAAATTAATTGTTCTCCTTTTTAAACTTGAAGTCTTACGAGGCCTTTCTGTTACTACAGGCTTTTTACTCGACAAGAAGATTGGTGTAAATCAGCCAAAAAGAATTGAAAATGCAAAAATTCTTATTGCAAATACTGGTATGGATACAGACAAGATCAAGGTATGGGACTCAACTACTGTTGTGAAGCAATGTTTTTGTAAATTGACTTTATTTTTAGACTGAATTCTTTGTTTTCTTTGGTTTAGATTTTTGGCTCTCGCGTTAGAGTGGACTCTGCAGCAAAGGTGGCAGAAATAGAACAGGCAGAAAAAGAAAAAATGAAGGAGAAGGTCGAGAGTATTCTTAAGCATGGAATAAACTGCTTTATCAACAGGTACGTCCTTTCTTGGAAACAGGGGAGAGTTACAAAATTGTAAGAGTGTCACTGCGTTCCACAGAAGCAAAGATTTACTCTTTCAAGACACGGTGCATCTTAAAACTCACCTTCTAAATTTGTGTTAAACATCTGTAAGAATCACTGACAGACTGATGAATCTTACAGCCCCTCCATCTATGTCATATTTCACACACATTGCATTCTACCTTGAGCAAAATGAATATATTGTCCACTAAACATGGTACACATACAGAGTCCTAGAGGCAGGAGTCCTGTTGGCAAACTGATGGAAGAATCCTTTGAAGTATTCAGAAAATCCTTAGCTCCACTGCTGCTATCCAGTATGCTTGGGACACTGGTGGTTGCCCTAAGGAAGCTCAGGTAGCATTAGTCACTGTAGCCAGGCTAGTGGTGCTGCAATTAGATTGACTTTTGATGTTCAGATTTGTTCCCTGATAAAATTGACTTCTTACAGGCATCTTGTAGATCCACATAACATCAGATACTGTAAATGTTAGTCAGTTAAGTACCCCTGAGGAGACCTGTGACAATGGCCAAGGCCATATGGATCTGGGGTAGGAGGTATCTTCTCTGCACATACCTAGCAGTGCCAATTGTCACTTTGAAGATACATTAGAAACACCTTTTTTTGCTGGATATGACCTCTCCCAGCTCCTGATGAATTTCTACGACACTTGGTCTTTAATTTGGAAGGTAAAAATAATTTGTAGTAGCACTCCTGAATGGTCATTGACCATTCAACTTTAGATGGCTACTTTGTTGAGATGGGGATACGTATTAGTGAGGGTGGTGAGGCACTGGAATAGGTTGCCCAAGGAAGTTGTGAATGCTCCATCCCTGGAGGTGTTCAAGGCCAGGCTGGACAGAGCCTTGGGTGACACAGTTTAGTGTGTGGTGTCCCTGCTCATGGCAGGGGGGTTGGAACTAGATGATCTTAAGGTCCTTTCCAACCCTAACTATTCTATGGTTCTATGATTAATAATGGAGCACATACTCTTCTCTGTGGTCTGCTATTTGTGTATGTTACAAGACTGGCCATTTGTTGTTCACAGATTTGTAAACTCCTTGGATTTTGTATTGGTGAAGGAATTAAAAGACATCACTTCACATGTTGTTCTAGTGCACCCTCCTAGAATAGGCAGTCAAGTGCCCAGCAGGCACTTAGGATCAAAGGACGTAGTATTTAAAGTATCCTTGTGCTTAGTGTGATAGTGTGTCTTCAGGGGGAGGGTATTTCAAAGAGCTATAAGAGTTTTGGGTTTTTTTAATTTTTTTTTTTTTTAGCTTTGTATATTTTCCTGTCAATGCATTTGCTTCTGTGTGGTGTAACATTCCCTGTGTGGTAGGTGTCTCACATGCTGACTGCTTTTGTAGTTTTCAGAAACCTGTTGCATGTCCGTGCCTCTGAGAATCAGGTGTGCTTTTGTTACTCTGGTTTTGTTCCATGTGTAATGGGAAGATGTGCCTGTGTTCTGATTGTAGACAGTTGATTTACAACTACCCTGAACAGCTCTTTGGAGCTGCTGGTGTCATGGCTATCGAACATGCAGACTTTGCTGGTGTCGAACGTCTTGCTCTTGTTACAGGTATGTACAGTATCTTGTATTAAACTTGAAGGGGCACGTTATTTATTTGATCTTTAGTAAACATTAATGCGTGATTACCTAATTGTAGTTTTTACTATTAAGCAGATTTGTGAATATGAAAAGTACTCCAAATAAGCTTTATTTTACAGACCTTTAAATACAGTGCGAAATTGGGCTTAAGTAACTTTGAAATTACTTTGATGATTTTTCAACTGCTGTATGACTCAGTATTTTTTTTTCAGTAGCAGGTAATTCAGTTTCTAAGCTTTAGTATGTTATACTTCACGCATAAACTGTTTTGATTCTGGATCCTTCCTGCATAATGATTTAAACGTACTTTTTTTTTCCTCTAGTAAATGTGAATGAAGGATCATAATGCAAACTGTAGAATGTAATTTATCCACTTGGTCATTCTCTTTCATGTTTTAAAAATACTTTCAATTAAGTCCCTGCTTGATAAGCTTCTGAAGTACTTGTTTTCTAGGGAAAAGATGAAACTTAGTGATAGAAAGAATAAGATGAATCCACTATTAACGAATACCATCTGGTTTTAAATGGCTGTTGTTTGATTGTGATAATAGTCATCCCTTGTTAAAACTGTTGGGCCTGAGTCATCACCTTGAGGTGGACTTAAAATAACACAAACAAGCTCGATATTTTTAGTAGTGGTCAGTGTAAATGTGATTCTTATAACCAATGAAAATGAAACATCTGGAATGCTACAGATGATTCTTGTTGCTGAAGTTAGAGATTGTTATTTGGAATGTTACTAAAAACCTTATTGTGAAAATTTTCATGAGAATGGAGAACTTGCTTTGCAGGGGGAAAGGAAAACACACTGACTTGTTTAGCTTAGCAGAGCTGAAGTAGAAATTGTGTGTAATTGTCTGAGGACTCATTGACACAGGCAAATGCTTGATTGAGAGGAATGTTTCTTATGTTCCAGAACAAAGTCAAAGCAAATTTTGTAGGCAGAACAAATGGACCATATCAGACCACACTGGATCAAATGTATAGCTGTAAAAAAATAGATAGGCTTTTAGTAAGCACAAACTCCTACTACAGATCTTGTCTTCCTTTGTACTGCTACAACTACAGCAGTGCTGCAAGCCAGTGTGGAATAATAGAGCGTAGATTGGGAGTGCGTACATGTAAATGATTTTTTTATAAGGAAGAGCAGAGTACTAGGACAATATTCTGTTCAGAGGCATTTTGGTCTTTGTAATATCAGTTTTCTTTACAATATGGGAGTTACAAATAGTGCACAATATTGCTGCTACAACACTGCCTGAAACTTGTAATTCAGGAAGGTGGTGGCCAATGGTTCTCAGCCATCATCAGGCAGGCAAAATGAATACTGGCGCAAGTTCAAGTTTAAAAACGTAACAAACTTTAATAAATGCTATTAAAACTTTAAACAGATTGCCATTTTAATACTGGCAAAGATCAACGTTTAGTCTCTTACCCAGACAGAACTCAAAAGCACTACGACTATTATAGTTTTTCTGATGTGAAACAAAATACTGGTTTGTTAAGGAAGTGGAAGGTTTCTGGTACCGTATGCTAACACTGGAAAAATTTGGCTTATCAATTTAAACTGGGGAGGGGTGTTCCAATTTTGAAGGGTATTTTGTCTGTTCGCTTGTTTTCATAACCACTCATCCCCCCTTGGTTAAATCTTGCCTGAATGGATGTTTTCATCATGAGCTCTAACTTTTATATGATCTTACATTTGTAGGTGGTGAAATTGCATCAACCTTTGATCACCCTGAGCTGGTAAAACTAGGAAGCTGCAAGCTTATTGAGGAAGTCATGATTGGAGAAGATAAGCTCATTCATTTCTCTGGAGTGGCAATGGGTAAGTGTTTTACCACTGATGGGATAGTATAGTGTACATAATTTCATACTACCTGTGAAATGTCATCATGCCTGCTTTTTCCCCGCAAAACTGATCTGTGTAAAACTTGACTGCAGCGATAGCAAAACTGTTACAAATGCTTTGCAATAGCCCTTTTTTTTTTTTTTTGTGTTGGTTTGTTTTGTTTTTTTTTTCTTTAATCTTTTTGTATCTGTACTTTTTAGGTGAAGCTTGCACCATAGTTTTGCGTGGAGCAACACAGCAGATTCTAGATGAAGCAGAGAGGTCTTTGCATGATGCTCTCTGTGTTCTTGCCCAGACCGTGAAAGACACTAGAACTGTGTATGGTGGAGGTGAATATTAGATTCTTCATGATACACATTTTGTAATACTGTTCAATTCAGACATCAGCATCTGTGTGTCTTTTATGACTAGGTTGTTCAGAGATGCTGATGGCTAATGCTGTTGCAGAGCTTGCCATCAGAACACCTGGCAAAGAGTCTGTTGCAATGGAGTCCTTTGCTAAAGCCTTACGAATGGTAAGTTTGTTCAGTCAGATTGCTTGGATTAATAGATACAACGTTTCGTTAATTTACTAACTTCTGACATCAGGTAGTTGTTTCTCTTTCAAAGTTTTGGTTGTAAAAGTAAAAAAGTGAAATTCAGCAACACAACTTGGATGAACAAATGGGAAAACTTACTGTTTTCTGTCTTAGAAAATAAGTATTGGTGTGTTAATAATAGTGCATGTTACAGATTTCTGAATGTTTAATGCTAGCACTCTTTTAAGTGGTTCTTGCTTCTCTTAACTTGCAAGGTTAAAAGTGCAGCAGAAATAGCACATAAAAATCTCAGCTTATTCGATTGACAGCTGATGTATAAGAGAGCAGCCTTTCAATTCTATTGATACTCTAGTGCTATTTGATTGTATTCATGCTCTAGCACTATCTAGAAGTTTCGAGACTTGAACTGGAGTTTACTCTTTACTTCCTACTAAGATGCATCACAAGAAATGTTTATAGAATATTACTGTGCTAACAGACTATCAGTCTGAGGGGAAAAAATGCCTTCCTGTTATTTAATTTAGGGACAGCCTTTCTTAGGAAATGAAAGACCATAGGAAAACATTTCTGCCAAGAAAATTGAAGAGCATGGTAAGACTTGGCATTACTTCTTGAGCCAGCACCTGCAGTTTGCACTACTGTCACTTACAGAGTGAACAGAGTGATCAGGTGGTGAATGCTTAGCAGCAAGCTCATGTTCTTAAAATGAAACCATTTCTCCAGTTGTAGTCTGAAATAGGCAGATTTCTTTCTCCCCATGTAAAAAGAACTGAAAAATCTAACATGATTCTGTCCTCTCAGATACTCTCGTAACAAGGTTTTAAACAAAATCCTTGGAAAAGTAGTTTGATTTTTACGTTTTTTTTTCTTCTGATCACTGGAATACATCTGCCATGAAACTTCCTCTTCTTGAAACCGAACAGTAAGCTAGTAATATCAAAGCATGTTTCATGTTTACTAGGGATCAGTCCCTGCATGAATTAAAAACAACCTGTGTTTATCCCCATAGATCCCAACAATAATAGCTGATAATGCTGGCTATGACAGTGCAGATTTGGTTGCTCAACTCAGAGCTGCTCACAGTGAAGGGAAGACTACTTATGGACTTGGTAAGGGCCTTCACGTTACTTCTGTTATTGGACTGCTGTTTGGAAGGGCAGTGAGGCTTATTAAACTTGCTCATATCTAATTGTCATTGATACATTCAGCTGGAAGTACGCTGATTTCTGTTTGCTTTGCACAGAATGTAGGCTGCAGTGTTATAGTCCTTTATTGTTCTACCCAGCTTTTCACAATAGAGTGAAATGCTTTGTTTTTTAAGGGGATGGGTGCCACCTGTAAGGAAGTCTTTCCTCACATTGAGTGTAGTTACATGAAGCTTAAAAAGAAAGGTATTGATTTAAAACCAAATTTTTAATCTAATTGCAACATGTTAGGCTTAAAGTAAAAGACTTTAATAGTTCCCTTACTGTTAATGTTGTTCATTTGAGCAGGTAGGTTACCATACTGTCAGCTTCCTTGTAATTTCCTTAGAAAACCTCCAAGTTAAAAACAAGCAGACAACCAACCTCTTAATGTGTCTCCTCTTCCAGATATGAAAGAGGGTACCATTGGAGACATGGCAGCCTTGGGAGTAACAGAAAGTTTCCAAGTCAAGAGACAAGTTTTGCTGAGCGCAGCTGAAGCAGCAGAAATGATTCTTCGTGTAGATGACATCATTAAAGCAGCACCGAGGTACGATCAGAGTATCTACATGGTCAGTTACAGTGGTACAGAGCAACCTCCTCCTGTGGAAGAGGAATTGCAGAAAAGTCTTGTTCTAGAAATATTTGCATTTGTAATGAAGACTGACATCTGACATGCTAATATTCATGTTACATGAGGGGGTTTTTTTGTGTGTTAGCAGTATAAACAGGCCTTTTGAGCCATCAGTGCACTTAAATTAGCATGCGTGAGCAGTGCCTAGTTAATCTTGGGTCACCAGCTACTCATGTGCCATAGATAGCACTGAAACATTTGCATAAGTGGCTGACTAAAATGTAAGAGATCACGCTGCTTTTCTTTTGGCAAGAATCACAGTGAAATGACTAGTTGCTTCTAAGGCAGAATCTGTGGCTAAAACACATTTGCTAAAGTTCAGGAAGAAATGTCTCTTGTAGGCAGGTTATCCCATGCCTCCCTGCTCCCAGGTGGTTTGCACTGCTCTGTGAATTGCATGGGATTTTTACTGTAGTTGGAGGTGGTGTATTAGCTTTGAGATGCTGCTGCCTTTTGTGCTGTGAGATAAGCACTGAACACAAAATACCAGCATAAAAATAAGGGTGGGTGGGGAGGCTGCTGGGCGTCAGTGTGTGTGAGGAATTTTCTAATTCTCTTTTTTTCTCCGCAGAAAACGTGTACCAGACAATCGCCCATGTTAGATTTCCTTCAGTACCGGATGAACACAGTGAGGATGTGTGGACCAGATCTCACCTAGTAGCTTTTTTTAAATGATCCATTTTCTGTGAGGTTGTGGAACAGAAGCTTGACAAGAGCAGATCTCTATCAATGGCATGAAATAACTGACCAGTTGGTTTTAACTTATTTTGGTTTCTATGTGTTGTGGGGAAGAACTCGCTTTCAAGTAAATCAGGGGGTTTATACAACCCTCTTTCCTTCTGTTCCTCTCCAGGTTCCACTTAAAATACACTGAAATAAATAAAAATTCATATTCATCGAGTTGTCTTTGTGTAGAAGCAAGAAGGCAGTTCCATTCAGACAGCTGCAGTGCACACCCTCAGTCCTCAGATGCTTCAGGCATGAGCACAAAGGGTAACCAACCTCTTGCGCTGCTGTAGCTCGCTGATTCGGGTTGGCCTGGTGCATTCAGTGAGAGCAGTTTATTCCAGTCCTGTCTGTAGAGGCTTTTGAGTTGGGATCCTAGAAATAGGCTCTGAAGTTAAATGCTACCTTTTTCTGGTGATACTGGAGGATTACTCATTTTTTGATGATGAAGAAGAAAAAGCTGAAGAGGAACTTAGTGCCCAGAACTCCAGCTTAAGGGATTTTACAGCTTTTTGCACTACAAATTTTATATAGGTAAGAGTTCTGGTGAGGGGAAGGTGCGGTTTGGGAGAGATGACCAAACGTTCTGTGTGTTTAACTGGAATACTGAATTCGGGCCAACTTTACAAACCCTTGCATTAGAGGGTGATTGGTGGGGAGTGTGCCAGGCTGCATTGTGCTCCTTGCCCTCGCCCCCCCCCGTCATGTCTACCATAGCCTGTCTTTGTATATCCTTTCCTATTCCAGTGGTTGCTGCAAAAAGGCAACATGTTTTTTTAATTGGACTAGTTTCTTCATGCTCGGGTCATGAAGTCCTTGATGCCTGCAGCACATTCTCAGCAGCTGGAAGCAGGGACAGGCAGAGGCACTTGCTGTCTGCGTGGGAGCCCCAGGAGCTGAGCCACCAGTGACCCTCCTGCCCCTGAAAGCATAATGCAGTGCCCTGGCAGACACCAGGGCAAGGCTGCCAAAGCAGTAAGAGTACTCTCTTGATTTCAAATTATCTGTGCAAACATTTTTCTCATTAGGTTTCCTAAAACAGAAGAGACTCTTGCTTACAGAATGCTCCTCCAAACATTTAAACTGATGAGATCTCCAGAAGTGACAATACTGTGTCAGGAGTGCTGTGTTAAAATACAACCACTGACAAGCAGGTGAAAGTGCCTTATTGCCCACCCCCTCAGGCAAGTAAAACACCAGGTCAGTTCCATAGGAAATAAACCATTGACTGGATGTTAAAAAAGCCCCAAATACTTGTCCTGCTGATAGAAAGAAAGAGCTTAGATAAAGAATTTGGAAAGCGAATTTGGTTAATTCCAAAGAAGGCTGTTTTAACTCACTGAGATGTTAGTATACTTCGTTTAATTTGACTACATGCTACATGGGTGCCAGCCAGGTCTAAATTCAGACTTCATTTAACAAGACAGCAAGTGCTAGCAGAGTCTGTGTGTTTCCAGATCATTTTTCAAGCATGTAAATGACATAAAGCAGTCACGAACTGGCACTGACTCAAACCTGTTCTGGGAAGTCAACTGCCACTGCTGCCGGCTGCGCTGGTGAGACAGTTCCACTTGACAAGTGGCAGAGAGGGAAGTGGCTGTTCTGTGCAGCCACGGGCTCCTCACCCTCTTTAAAAGCTGTCTTTTACCAAACTCAAGGGTCTGTGCTGCGGAATCAATTGCTAAAAATGTCTTTTTGAGTCAGGTTTCTGTGTTTCATGATGAAAGCAAAACATACTTAAGAAAGAGTTCAGTGCATTTTGAAGGGGATCTGAACTGGTCCAAGTTACAAGCTGGAGAAATACCCAGCTGAAATCAACTGAGTGATGTTTGCCTCAGCTTCAAATTGTGCGTGAGCCTGTAGCAGCAGGCTCCCAGCCCAGGGCTTCATTCATGCAAGTTTACCTTTGCAGCTCTTGTCGTGTTTCTGTTTTAGTCAGGCTTTGATTTTTCTTCTTTGCTGCTGCCTGAGAACTCGGTCTGTAAAGCTGCCCTTAATGGCAGTGTTGTTGGTAACAGAAATTAGCAGCAAAGCCTGTTGCTTTCCTCACCATCATTTAAAATGCTGGTTGGCAATAACAAAAGGGTGGCTGCAAATTTTCCAGGAAGAAGGTGTCAGCGGTTAAGAGGAGAGCTCTCTGGTACATACATGCTGTTTCCTTGATAGTGCAGCCAGGGTTCTGCTGCCACTTCCCACGCAGCAGGGAGGGAAACCTTCAAGCTGTTGCTGTGTTTCAGATAAGTCATTTGAGACAAATGCTGTGGTTACTTCAGAGCTGTGGCTCGGCAGCAATCCCCTTGAACAGTGGCTTCCAGCTGAGCTCGGACACCTCAGCAGGGTGGAGGGGAGAAGAGCAAGCCCATGGGTGAAGAGCAGCAAGTCCGTTCGTGCTCTGTACAGTCCACCCATGGAAAACATCTGAACTGCCTCTTCATCTTCGCTGCCATCTCTGAGTGGTCCTCACATGGGTGGAAGGGAGGAAGTCTTTGTTCTAGAGAGTGCTGGGTACTGTGCAAAAGGGGGTGGCTGTACAAGGGGTTTTGCTGTCATCTAGCTCCAAGCTGGTGCACCTACTCCTGAAGACTAGCAAGGCGGTGTGGGGCTCCCTGGATGTCAGCAAGCAAGAAAGAAAGAAGTAGAGGCTGGGTGATGGTGCTAGTGTGCTGCCACCTTTGCCAGAGTGGGCAGCTGAAGCATCAGCAGGGCTCGGCTTCCAGCTCAGGCTTGACAGCAGGAGGTGGTGATGGTCTCTCATCGAGTGGGATTTCTACCACTGCCCCGGACCGCTTGCGGGGTTCAGGCGTCTCCTCTGACCACCTCCCCACCCTGCGCACCCCTTTGGCCACTTTGGGTGCAAAAAAATGGTCATAGAGCACCAACTTCAGGCCTGGGAGGTGAGCCAGGCTGGGGAAGAACCGGATGGAGTTGCGATCCACGTCTATCACCTCCAGGAAAGGCATGTCCAGGAGCACAGCGGGGAACTCGGACAGGAGGTTTCCCGATAGCCAGATGGTGCGCAGCTCCTGCAGGCACCGCAGCTGCGTGGGGAGGGTGCGCAGCGCGTTGGAGCCGGCGTGCAGGGTCTTGAGCAGGGGTGAGCCAGGCTGGGGAAGAACCGGATGGAGTTGCGATCCACGTCTATCACCTCCAGGAAAGGCATGTCCAGGAGCACAGCGGGGAACTCGGACAGGAGGTTTCCCGATAGCCAGATGGTGCGCAGCTCCTGCAGGCACCGCAGCTGCGTGGGGAGGGTGCGCAGCGCGTTGGAGCCGGCGTGCAGGGTCTTGAGCAGGGTCAGCTCGCACACCACCTCAGGCAGGTACTGCAGGCAGTTGGACTCGATCCAGAGGGTCTTGAGGTTCTGCAGGAACCGGAGCTCAAGGGGCAGGCTGCAGAGCTTGTTGTTGCCCAGGTAGAGGATGCACAGCTGCTTCAGTGTACATACGACTAGGGGCAGCGCTTTGAAGTTGTTGAAGTCCAACGCCAGGATCTGCAGATTTTGCAGTTGCTCCAGCTCAGGGGGCAGATGATTCAGGTTGTTGTCGCTCAGGTACAGCTTGACCAGTTCCCTAAAAGAGCAAATGTGCAGAGGCAGCCGCCTCAGCTGGCTGCCACTCAGATCCACCATTTTATCCACTGGCATCTCTTCTAGGTCTTCCAAGAGGTACTTCTGGCACTCATTGGAGGGCACAAAGGCAACTATGGCTTTCAGACTGTTGCCCATCCTGGGACTTTTCTTTGTTTGGGGATGGCTGGGAGTGTACCTATGGGACAGGAGCCTGCCTGTGCACTGGCCTGCCAGTAACTCCGTCTTCTCAATATAAGGCTCTGTTTACATGGCACCAGTGGTTAATCTCAAGGGCTCTGAAATGTTTCTGATAACCGAATGAGTGTTTGGTGATGGGGATTATGGACAGGACGATGCGGAGTGCAGGTCTCTCTCTCTCACCCGCACTCCTGCTCGCCCCTCCCCAAAAACATTCCTTCTGCCTTTTCCTGCAGTGCACACTGTAAATGCTCACTGATTTTGCCCCAGGCCGTCGCTCCAATGCCTCAGCCCCTCACCTCTCGCTCCAGCCGTGCTGTCTGTGCAGCCGGTGCTCTCCGCAGGGACTGGCTCAGGAGAGTAAACACCACAGAAGACCATATTTCTAAACTCAGATGTTTAGTTTTCATGAAACCTTCAGTGGAAATGTCGGATGTAATTGAACTGTTGTTTAAAATACCCGTCACGACTTGACTGACTTTGCAGACAAGTGGCACTTTTAGGGATTTACTTTGCAAGGTGCCAAATACATAATTTCAGAGTGTAACTTGCCACCCAGTGCTTATCTTAAAGCTTGAACACAAATTCTTGGCAAACTGCTATCTTGAGTTGCTCTACTATTTATGTTCCTAATTTAACGGCGTTTACTATAGCTTCTGGCACTCTTGACTTTGTAGGGCCTTTTTCATTGCATTATGGTTTACGTCTTGTCTGCATCCCTGTTCGATATACTATCACAACCTGCCAAGGCTGTCCTCCAGCCACCTTCCTACTGTGCTACTGCAGTCCCTGTATCCCTACCAAAACCTGGCAAGAAACTGACATGAATTTAATTCCATCAAGATTCTCACGTGTTATGAATGAGAGAAATACAATGTTAGGAATTATGACTATTTAGATGTGACAGTGTAAACCGTTCCCTCCTTCTCTCAGCAAGACTCATTGCTGTTCAGGTCAGGAGCACCTCTGATTTTTAGGATGAAATCTTGCCTTCCCAGGTATATACTTCCTTCTGTATACTTAGACTTTTTGAGCTGCTACTGTTTTAAGCTCTCTTGGGGATTATCCTACGTGTGTGTTGGACATGGCTTTACCATGATCTTTGGGTATAAAAGCTGACAGAATGCTTTCACAGAATCGTGGAATGGTTTGGGTTGGAAGGGACCTTGAAGATCATCTTGTTCCAATCTCCCTGCCACGGACAGGGACACTTTCCACTAGAGCAGATTGCTCAAAGCCACAACTTCTCTGGGCAACCTCTGCCACCTTCTTACCACCCTCACAGTAAAGAATTTCTTCCTAAAATCTAACCTAAATCTACCCTCTTTTATCTTAAAGCCATTCCTCCTTGCCCTGTCACTACATGCTCTTGTAAAAAGTCCCTCTCCAGATTTCCTGTAGGACCCCTTTTGGTACTGGAAGGCTTCTCTAAGGACTCCACTGAGCCTTCTCCTGGTCTTAAGGTGAAACAGCCTTTCCAGCAGCTGGATCTCTACTTCGATACCTACAGCTTGTTGCTGTCATTTTCCATACTTACCATAATTTAGGGAAGATACTCTTTCAACAATCTGCAGTAGGTTTCTGGGTGTTAGTTTCTACACAACCATAATACGTGATTACTGAGAGCCACGTATTCTTGGAAAAACAAAAGGCAGAGCAAACAAAAGATTGAGAAAAAGGCAATATCAAACAGTTAAGGTGGCCTCTGGATCTCTGGTCAAATCTGGGAATAGAGAGCTCTCTATTATTACTTGCTTTCCAACGTAAAGCAGCTCTTAACTGTCACTTGAATACAGGCTGTTGGATGTTTACTAGGCTTTTCCCCGCAAGATGTGTCTGCCATGCAGCAGTGATGCTATGAAATGTATGGGGGGTTTCCTGGGGGAGGAGAACAACACAGAGGACATCTGGGAGCCAGTACTGCAGCAAGTCAGAGAACAGTGAGTGCTGCGACGTGAATGCCACAAAATAGGTTTTGGATGAAGAAGCTGGGCAAAGTATCAAGCCTGGAGAACAAAGATACGTCACAGTCATCTGTGGCTGTGCTGTGGAAGAGAGGCGCTGAAAACACTTGCTCTCATGACAGAAGGCGGGACATGCTGGGCATAGCGTCCCAGAAGCACCAGCTGCTTCACACTGAGTGAGCACCTCAGAGAAGCCACTTTACAGCTTGAACACCACGCAGCCTGGCAGAGGACTGTGGTGGGGGTCCTGTCATTCGTTCCCAGATTTCACAGGGCATCCTTTTCCAAGCAGGTACCCTGGAATGTGGTCTGACTTATAAGAAAATAGTCCCATGGCCCTCATGGGTTTTGTACATTTCCATTTCTAAGGAGCTGTGGCATCTCCTAAAGGCAGAGCTCCCCACCCCGTAAGGCACTGTAGGCTACAGGGGTGGAAAACCAAATGCATTTGGCATAAATAATAACGATTTACGTTCACAGTGAAGACATGTCCCTTAGACAAGTCTTGTCAGGTATCCTGCAGATCAGAACAACACAAGCCTAGGCAAAAGTGTATTAATTATTTTGTTTAGGCATATTTTTCTTAATAATCCATATGGAGAGAAATATCTTTGCAATATACCTTCAGTTTACAGGCATGGATACTTATATAGTTTTTTTCTACTTGAATTAGTTCTACTTAAACTTTTAAGCTGCAGACAACTATTTCTTAGCGATCCTCTGCATTGTAGTTTAATCATTATTCCAGCTTATCAAAAAAAGTCACAATGACCTTTTGTTGCCGCATTTTGTACCTCTGTTGGCTAAATGAACGTCTGCTTGGAACGCACGGTGAGATCAGAGTATTTGGGGAAAATATAACCTTTGTGTGGTGGGATAACAAAGGGCTACATTTGCTATAAATGAATAATCTTGGTCTTTCTGAGGAGCAGTGGCTCAGTGGAGGCTCTAAGGCAAAGGCAGTCCCCTCGGTAGACCCACGGCGCAGTTTTGAAAGCCACTTCATGTCTTCAAAGTTATCCTGATGCCCTCCAATGTGAACATTAATGACTTCCCAGAAGCATTTGTGGCATTTGAGGAAAAGTTCAAGCGATAAAGGTGCTCAGCACAGACATTGTCTTGCTCTTGTCAAAGTGACACTGCCCTACCAGAGGGCATGACACCTGCTCTGCTGCGCATCAGCTGGTGCGCGTAGGCTCCTTGAGAAATGCCTTTGTTTCCTGAAAGTTCACAGGTGACCACAGCTACTGCTCAGTGTCCTCACTGCCAGCACCCAGCTCCTGCAGCTCGGTGGCTGGCGCAGCTGTGGGACAGAAAATGTGGTTCCTTGCTGAGAACTTGTGTAAAACCTCTGAGTTCACAACAAACAGGGAATGCTGCTCAGAACTAGGGAATTAAAAACCAATCACAGTGAAATGGAAACCAGTATAAAAGTTGTGGTTTTGAGATTTTAGTATTTTTTGATACGGATTGAGACTAGAGGTGCTGGTGCTTTTTCACCTCCAAAGCTCTGCACACAGCTTTGGACACCAGCCTCTGCTGAGTTTCTGTAGCCCTCACGATTTTGGAGGTAAATTTGAAAAAGTAAAAGATGTGTCTCAAAATCCAGGGAACTAAAAAGCTCTAAATTATTTTAAGGCAAAACACTGTGTGTTTGGTTTTTTCTGCTGTTTTTTCTTGACTGGAGCATTGTTGCTGGAGCAGATGGTGACTCCTGCCTCCTCCATGGTCTTGACATTCACTCTTTGCTGTGCAAAACATCTACTCTTTTTTGGGAGGGTACTGAGCTCCAGTTCACCTTCATGTGGTGAGCAGTTTATTTGGAGTAAGTGATGTATTCCAGGGGAAAAGCTGTCATTGCTCTTTTCCCAGCACCCTAGCATAGCCCTTTGAACAGAAATGGCTGATCATTCACATTTAGCTTTGACGCGTGCCAGGCTGCAGCGTATGATTGCTCACTGCACTTCCTCATGCAGAGGAAAGATTCAGAATGTCTCAGAAGTAAATCACAGACTCAGTACTGAGCTTCCTTCCAGGCAGTTAATGGGTTTGGGGTCACTCTCTGCCAGATCAGAGCCTCTTTTTGACACCATTGTTTTTCCACCAGTTTGAGTTGGACCCAAGAGTCAGGCAGCGGTGGGAACTGCTAACCTCAGGAAACTCGCAGGAAAATAAACCCAAGCGAACGCTTCCCAGTGTCTTGCTGAAACATGTGCAAAGCCACTGGCTGTTTATTACTGCATGTTGCAGCCTGCCATGGTTTTTACTTTCAAACCCCATTTTTTCATGTGGCAGTCACGTTAATGTTTAGAGCGGAGCTCTCCCATAAATAGGGAATTAAACTTCAGTTGTTAGGGGATGACTTGTCATAACCCTATCAAACACCCTTCTGAAATGTTTCCATGTAAAAGGGAAATATTTGCATGTTATGTCCTCTTTCTCTGTGTTGGTCACATCTGGGCTGCTTGTCACTAAAATAACCTTGAAAAGAAGCTTACCTGGGGGGAACCAGGCAAGTTTCTGGACTGCCTTCTCTTTCCCATCCTAGCAGTAGCCAAGCTCACGCCATGTATTTATGTAAATGACATAAAGGATTGTTAATAAAATGTCTATTTGGTCTACAAATAAAACGTCTGTTTGGTCTACACTGTGCCCTGTTAGTGTCTGTGTGTTAGTAGCTCCACTGGACACCACTATTTGCACAATCCAGCGGTTTCTCTGAGAGCAAATGAATCACTTTTCTGCCAAAGCACTGACCTCCTGTGATTGATTGACCTGGCGAACAGCCCTCTGCTGACAACGAGGTATAAAAAAGGGACTTCTGAGTAAATGAGTGTTGTTAGACTCTGACCTGCTTGGAGCCATGAGGGTGATGCTGTTGGCTGTGGTTTACATCCCGTTAACCCTGGCTGTGGAACGGTAAGAAAATGCATCTGGCATCACTGGCACATGTCTCACATGCTTTCCAGGGTGCTTGTTGCTACTTGAGGTCTCAAAAAAGAAGCAAATTTAAGAAAAAAAGAGCATACGAGAGCTCTAGAAAGCAGAACCGGTGACTTTCTTGTGCGTTTGTTTTCTGTAGAATCCCCCTCATTCGATTCAAATCTATCAAGAAACAGCTGAAGGAAAAGGGAGAATTAGAGGAATTTTGGAGGAATCACCACCCTGACATTTTTGCCCGGAGGTACCTGCATTGCTTCCCTGCAGATATTGCTTTATCAGTCGGAACCGCTTCAGAAAGGCTGTATGATTACATGAATGTAAGTACAGTTTTGGTAATGCAATCATAAGGGCTCGTTGTTCTCTTGAAGGCACATTATTTTTTCCAGCACATTTCAAATCTAGTCTCTCAATGAATATATAGGCCTTGAGGTGGCTTGTTGCTCTATGCTATTAAGTCATAACATCACTAGATACTGGATCATAAAAATTAGTCTACTAGTCTGCAAAATAAAGCATGTCTAGATCCTGGTAATCATGGGACCCAGGTAGAAAGCTGACGTAGTCTAGCAGTGGTAGTCCTGTGACAAGTTTTATCTCTGTGGAGATCTGGATTGGACTTGATTGGGTCTCCGGACAAATGTAGGTTTGCCTGTATCAATCTTGGTTTGGGACTGGGTTTCTTGTGTCAGAATTGCTTACTTCAGTTAGCTGTAGTCTATTTATCAGAAACTTGCATGTTTGAAGGTTACAAAAAAATCCCCCAAATCTTATTTCTCTGACCGTGTGGCATCATAAACCAGTCATAACAAAAGACCCAGGCAGAGTTTTTATTTTTCTGCCTTTATCTCCTGAGCTTAACGTGTATTAAATATTGGAGACTGACCTGGGTCTCACACTAACGTGGCTGAACTGACCACCTAAAATGAAAAAGGATAAAAAGGACTTCCATTGGATCTCAGGCAAGTCAGCAGGTCAACCGTTCTGTAAATTGTCTTTCCTGGGTTTAGCATGTTGTCCACTTAGATGGTCTGTTCTCTGTTTTATTTGGTTATTCTGTTATGCTTATCTAAAAAAAAAGCTGAGTTGCAGAGATGTTGTGGAGGCTGCATCTGAACAGGGAAGGGAAGGACACACTAATTCAGCAAGAACTTCCTGACATTTGAGGGCTATAATGAAATATGTCAAGATGAGCTAGAGATGTGTGTGAAGAAGGAGGACGTCAAAACATTTCAGCCTGCTTTAAAGCTTATCAAAGAGGGATAAATCTCAAAAGGACAAAACAAACCCACTCCCCCAACATATCCAGCCAGCACCAGGAACAGTTTTGAGGAGGTTTCAGTGCAGCGTGTTTGCGGTTTTTCTGTTTTTTCTTTTTGACGAACATGTCTCAGAACTACCTCACTTTACAGATTAATCCATAAAGGTTTGTTTAATACAGAAAGGAATAAAATCCTACTGTATATTCTCTTAAATAGTGCACTTGCTTGCCTTTTCATGAGTATCTCATCCAGACCCTAAACTGCAGGGTCAGAAACTATATTCAGTGTATTAACAAGTATGCACTTGAAGATAGATATTCAAATATTTGTATTGCTACAAAAGGCTTGGCACTGGCTATTGCTTTTCTATCTTCATTTGAATTCCAGAGATGCCTCTTACTAAAAATAGGCCTCTTAATGCTGAAGTGCTTTTCCAGGGCCAGATAGGGGCACTTAGATGCTTGCATTCGGGATGTGGATAAGCTCTTCACTCCAGCACTCACTTGTTCACAGATTATCTCTGTCCTCACTTGGTATCCAGGAATGGTCAGTCATTTCTTTTCCACTGGATGAACTTTGTTCAGTGCATCAGATACAGTCTATGCAACGGAATAGATTTTTGACTTGCTAGTGGTTGATAATTACAAAGGAAAAAGCCCAGCCACGTGTGACAGTGTTTGTGCCAGCTGTGGGAGCCCTCTGATGCTGGCGGAGACAGGTCGTGCTGTCTCTACATCACTGGTTTGTTACTGCCATCAGTAAAGTGCTGCCTGAAAGCCCGTGTGGTTGTGTGAGAGTTTGAGCACTGAAGTCGGTGCAAGAGGGCGTGTTGACTTCATCGGGGAACGCAACTGAGTGTTTGCTTAACAGGCTTTAAAACCCCTGCACTGTTATGCATGCAGCTGGAGTGAAATCTGCTGCCTGCAGCACTCCTGGAGCCAGATGCCCTTCCCTGTGCCATGCCTTCGTGTTCAAATCGCACCCAGCCCCCCGAGGAAGTGTTGTGTGATGCTCCTGAGTCTGCCTGTTTCTCAGGAATAGCTCACCAGCCCGGAGCTGACTGTGTTGTTTGCCCCCCAGGCACAGTACTATGGAGTTGTGAGTGTCGGCACACCGCCCCAGAAGTTCACCGTCGTGTTTGACACCGGCTCCTCCAACTTTTGGGTCCCTTCTGCTTATTGCATCAGCGAAGCATGCAGTAAGAAATGTTACTGTCCCTTACATTCTTTGTGTCTTGTGTTCCTTGGACACTTCTCCTTTCCCATCCTTGGCCTGCAGTAGATTTGGGAGGGGAGGATTGGGAGCACCCTGAGGGTCACTCTCCCCTCCCTGGCTTGCTCCTTTGTCTCTGCCCCTCTGTGTCATCCCGCAGCCAGGGCAGGCACTGGCTGCAGCTGCCAAAGGTCCCTCTGCACCGTGAGGTGCCTGATGTAAAAGGCATGAAAATAAACCTGGGAGAGCTACCAATATTGGTGGAAATGCCCATTTTTGTTTTATTTTGTCTTTAAGCCCCAAAATAACCTCCAAGGTACAGAAAAACTGGGGTGCCTGCAGGGGAACAGCAACCTCCATCGACACCTTCCTTGTAAGACAAGCAAAAATCTGTCTCTCCTACATCTCCTCTGGTTCTGTGCTGGGGAGCGGGTGCATCACCAGCACCTCCCCTCGGTGCCCAGATGTCATTTGTTTCGTGAAGGGGTGCACCAGAAATTTAAGTCCTTCCTGTCAGATTCGTATGAGCACGGAGGGGAAGCCTTCTCCTTGCAGTATGGCACGGGACAGCTTCTGGGCATTGCTGGCAAAGACACGCTGCAGGTGAGTGTCCACCTCAAACGGGTGTCAGCCTCCAGGGCAGCTATTTTCAGGGCAGTTCACACGCTGGCTTTGCCCTGGAAAGCCTTGCCTGGTTTAGGCAAGGGCAGGGTGAGGCCCCAGCAAGCTGGGTGCTGAGAGGTGTGGGTGCTGCTCCAGCTCTGGGCTACCAAGACAAACCCCTAAGGTTCTGTTTTTCATTTCTGTTTGTCTCCTTGGGTCCTGTCGTGGGTTTATAGACAAACAGCCACAGAATTAAGGCATTAAAAAGAATTGGTGCAGTCTACCTGCCAAATGGGCACCTGTTCTATCGACGCAAGTCACACAAGGATATTGTGCAGGTTTTATAAATGGAATGAATCCATTTATATGGATCTGAAATGTGGATAATGTCTTGTAATTGATAGTGTCTTTGCTTTCAATTGTTTTGGGTTTGTTGTTTTTCTTCCTTTGGTACCAAACAGATAAGTAACATCTCCATCAAGGGCCAGGACTTTGGCGAGTCGGTGTTTGAGCCAGGGGTAACCTTTGCTCTTGCCCATTTTGATGGTGTGCTGGGCTTGGGCTACCCCTCCTTGATAGTGGGTAATGCTTTGCCCGTGTTTGACAGCATCATGAACCAGCAGCTGGTAGAGGAGCCAGTGTTCTCTTTCTATCTAAAAAGGTCAGTCTTTAAAGCATCACTGCCAAAAGAAATCTATTTTAATTGTTGATAGAGACAACCGTGCATCTGTATAAAGCTTCAACTTGAGAAAGTAATTTTCCCTATTTCTTGGGTTTTGGTTGGGGTTTTTTTTGTTGTTCTGTTTATTCTGAGGCAAAAGTAGCAACTGGCTCAGCCTGCTCCTGCTGCCTATCTTAGTCCCTGGCAGTTTACAGTACATCTTCTCAGAGGTTGTTTGGAGGCTCTGAGTTGGGACATATGCAGTTATAATTTAGAAATAATCCCTTTCAGCTATCCACACCTGCATTTAGAAAGGGCTGTGGTTTGTCTTTTGCTTTTTAAGTGTATGCTGGCACACTCCCATGCCTGTGTTAACCTGTCTTCTGCTTTCAGGGGAGATGACACTGAGAATGGTGGTGAGTTGATTCTGGGGGGGATAGACCATTCTCTCTACAAAGGTTCGATCCACTGGGTCCCAGTCACCGAGAAAAGCTATTGGCAAATACACCTGAACAAGTACGTATGTATGTATGTATGTATGTATGAAACACCTGGTGGAATTCACCTCCCCAGGTAAAACCTGTATAACACCTGCTTGTACAGGAGGACTCAGCTGCGGTGTTTTACCCTTGTGCCTTTTAAAGAGGGGTTTCACCAGGATGTGGCAGGGGTTTATTAGCTCTTTAAATCTGCTGTGACATGGGTAGCTGTTTCCTGGGAGGGCATGTTAGTATGTTTTAGTTCGATCTTGGTGGATTCTTCAGTTAAGAGGTCAAGGCACCCAGAAACAGAATCCAGCTCTGGGTCCTGCTCTCATCTTTCCTGTTAACCTTGATCAAAGAAGTCAGTGTCCCTTTGCTCCTCCTCCAGCATGCTGTGTAAATCAATGAGGACACATATCTGCTGGTGAGGACAAATTCATCTGCAGGCAGCAAATGATTAGGGCTGTAGGAGTCCCAAGAGAGAAAAGTGAGTCCATAGACAAGACATCTTCCTCTCCCTTTTATTACTTTCTTGTCTAGTAAAGACATTCTTGTCTTTTAAGACTGGCAAAACTTGGAAGCTAGTTTTAACCTCAGTCTGTACTCTGGCGCTTTAGCTAGCAGTAATATGCTGCTTCAGTCACAGTGTATAAGCCATTTGTTTAAAGATCCTTTGTTTTTCACTTGCAGTATAAAGATCCAGGGCCGGGTGGCATTTTGCTCCCATGGCTGTGAAGCCATCGTTGACTCAGGCACTTCTCTTATCACGGGCCCCTCTTCACAAATCAGGCGATTACAGGAGTATATTGGGGCAAGTCCGTCGCGTACTGGAGAGGTAAAAACTGTACAGCCAGGAAACAGGAAGAGAAACTTGTATTTGGTGCAAAGAGCTTATAGGGTGGGAAAAATAACCAAAATAGTTGCTCAGAAAGGTCTCAGCAAAAGCTTTGCTTCCAGGACAGCACTGAACTTGGAGCCAAGCTGGTTTTGACCCACCTGCCTTGCTGCCCCAGCCCTCCTCACAAATGTCCACCTCCTCTCCCATACTCATTAGTACGGGTGTGTAAGGAAATAATGGAGGCATTTGTTTCAGGAATCAATCTCTGCTCTTCATCAGAGATCATTTTCTTCTGTAAAATCAGAGGATTTTCAGTGTCCTCAGCTATAGCCATTGGCTCCCCAGTGATGCTGCCGTGGCCAGCCCCATCAGCATCAAATGAAAAGGGAAAGGTATTTTAATTACACCCTATAATGGCTCCTCTGACAGGAGCTCTCACTGTCAGCTTGCAGTGGAGCAGGCAGCGTCATGCCAGGGCTCTGGGAAGCAAGGCTCAGTGCTGTCACTCACCACGCTGGCTCCTGGCAGATGTGCCACGTGCTTGGACAGACCTTGTTGTCTCTTATTCCTCTGTCTCCTCACTGGTTTTCCTCTCTTTCCTGCTGCTCTCTCCTGCATCCCTCTTGCTGCTTCTCCCCACAACTCCTTCCCACCCGTGCCTGCCCTCTCAGGAGAACCTCCACCTCCTCCAGTGGGACAAAACAGCTTTGATGTATCATTTGATAGCCTCTCTCACCCCACTCCTGCAACCCCTGACTCCCTGCATCAGTCGAGGGGGGCTTGCATGAGCTGAGGTTGCTCGAGGTATGTTAGGCTTTCCCACTGCCTTGCCCATGGGCCGGGCTGGGGTGTCTCTCTACTGCCCTTTGCATCTCCCTGCTGTCAGTATTCAGATGGCAAATCCAAACTCTTGTAATGTCTAAGCACTGAGATAGCAAGCCTGGGATGGCTAAATCCACCTGCCGCCAGGGAAAGAAAGAGCAGCTTATTTTTACCGAAGTGCCTTATTGCTGGCCCTTGGCTGACTCCCACGGGTAACCAGCACAGCTCCAGTGCCCCAGGTAAAGCTGCCCTGTATGGCTTCTGTCAACTTTGCAGCTGTCTTGATCCTGACCCAAAACTGCACTTGGAAAAAACCTGAGTGTGATGGTTGCTCTGCAAAGATCAAAGACAAAAGTGGGCTTTTAATCTGCCTCCTTTCATAAGAGGAAAACCTGGAGTGGCACTTGTGTATTTCCAATGCGCTTATATTAGCATAGTATAAACAAGGAACAGGTCATTGCAGTAGAAGTTCATAGACTCCAGTGCTAACATAAGAACACTCAGCCAACACCTCAGCTTCTGCAAAAAAGCATTCTGAAAACAAGACTTTCTATGACTGTTTTTGTAGCACCCGCAGACAGGCTGCATACATTGGCTCAAATTTAT
This sequence comes from Nestor notabilis, assembly GCF_000696875.1. NCBI lineage: Eukaryota > Metazoa > Chordata > Aves > Psittaciformes > Psittacidae > Nestor > Nestor notabilis. The sequence continues at coordinate 26,687 of NW_009909589.1, forward strand.
CCCACTATGAGTGGGTGCATCCACCAGTGATTTCACCAGAACTTATATCTCTTTCCAGCAAGGACTGATTTATTCTGGACACACTAGCTATGTAAATGAATAAATGTAAATGAAAATGTCTTGCTTCTTGTATCCTACAAACCATTACACTGTTTTTTTCACTCTTATCCTCTGTATCCCATGGTTTATTTTGTTCTAATGGTATGACACCTGATAAGTATACACAAGATTTAGAGGTATGTTTTCATAAAGCAGATTTAACAACAACGAAGAATAGATTCTTCCTTCTAGGACGTCTCTAAAACAATGACTTTAAACACTACAGTTTACACAAAGATCCCTCTGGGGCTTGGAGCATTCTGCAGTGCCATTTGACACACCAGTTGTTTCATGAAATAACTAGAAAGGCCAGGAAATTATGTTCTGTGTTACCCTAAGTGGATGTATTATTTATGGAAATTAATGACCGTGCCAGAGTTTAGTTCTTCTGCTCTTTAAATCCCACTCCAGGACAGAGCATAAGTACAAAGTGCTCTCTTCCTCACTGGCTTTTTCCCCCTAAAATGATGTTAGGGGAAGGAGTGGGGTGAGTGCTCCCTCTGTGGGCTGGAGGCAGTTCCCTCCATCCAGTCCAAGCCTTTTGCTCAGCTGTCCTGCCTGATACGGATTCACTGGGGCTCACACAGTTTTGCTTCTGAGTTCTACAGGGGGGACATCAGCCTCTTCCTCCACCTCATTCCTTTTGGGGCTTCCGAGGATTTTCATCCGCGCTGGGTCCCTCGGGGCTTTGGTGCGGTGGTCTGAGCTGCTAGGCTGGTTTGACCCAGTGCGGGAGCTGGGAAGCCTGAGGGCAGTGTTGGGCTGCAAGTCTGCCTGCTGCTGTTTGTTGCAAATTCACGATTACCTGCCCCTAAAGTCTTGTATTCAAAAGGCAGTATTTAAAAAAAGGCAAACCGATCCTGTCTCAATCTGTGCATCACAGTTTCTTGTAGACTGCAGAAGACTGTCAAGCTTGCCTCACATAAGCTTCACGATTGGACACCATGAGTACAAGCTGACAGCAGAGCAGTATGTCATAAAGGTGCGTATCCGCAGCCTCCCCGTTCCCTGTTTTCTGCTCCCTGAGATGGGGCTGGAGCAGGCTACCACAAGGACACTTTGTACTTTCTTTTCCAGGAGTCTATTGAAGACCAAACCTTCTGTATGAGCGGCTTTCAGGCTCTTGATATCCCCACTCGCAATGGCCTGCTCTGGATTTTAGGAGATGTCTTTATGTCTGCTTTTTACTGCATTTTTGACCGTGGGAATGACAGAGTGGGATTTGCAAAAGCTGCTCATAGCAAGGATTATGACTGAGTCATAATAGCATTTATTCTGCCTTAACCTGAATGTTAATATAATGATCTTCAACACAAGTGTGAAGAAGGGCTTTAACTGAAACTCTGGACCTAAATACAATTGCGCTGTCCCCCACCAGGTTTTAAGGGCTTTGGTGTGATCCTTGTCCTAAATTATATAGCTTGGTTCAACGTCTGTATGTTTACAACCGAGAAACAATTTTTCCTGAATATCTGATGGGCACCACAGCTCTCAGGGTGAAGTGAAAACAGCTCATCACTCGGGTTTGCAAAACAGGAGGAAGGATAAAAAATGCTGAACAGTGCCAGGCTGACAAGATAGCAGTCATGAGCAGGGGAAACTAATCGCACTCTGGGCTGGTCTGGGTATCCGTTTTTCTTCTTGTGTGCTATTTTCCACCTTATTTCCCACTGCTTTCCTTTTCCTCATTATTTTCCATGGCTAGCGCTTTGTCCAGCCTTGTTTCCCTAGTGCCATGGAAGTTCTCTTTATATTGGCTTGCTCCAACCGGTTTATATAAAGGGGAATTTGACTGATGCGTGTGTGACCACTAATGCCCACTACTGTTCCTTCCACACCATTTCCTGCTCCTTACGCCATCTCTCAAATCTGCTTTTTCCCTTGGATTCATTCTCACTTGACACTTTCCTATTTCTCTTTTGGGTCTCAGCGCTTAATGCCCGTGTCTTAGGTCAGATGCTGCTTTTAGTGTCTGACATCTCTGCCACTAGACATCTACTGCCTCTTGCTCAGCCACTTCTTGTCAGCAGTGGCAGCAGCTTCAGCACTGGCAGAGTTGTGGAACACCTCTGTAGCTGTGCTGTATTTGGCAAAAGAGGATTCACCTAAATTATACCCATTGGAGGATTTGTTTGGATTGTTAGAACTGATAGTGCCCCTGTACATGTGAATGAAACTTAACCAACTGCTTCGGTCTTAGCGCTGTTTCAGTTTCATTTTATGTTGTCTTACAGCAGTTCCTGTGCCAGAGAGGAGGGGGAAGAAGGCATGCAGCAGAAATTGAAAATACAGGTTGCTCTGCAGCCTGGAGGGGAGCGATGGGATGTGTTGTGGTCTTGGGGCTGCTCGTGTCTCCCTAAAGCTGACTGATAAGCGCCTGCAGCCCCAGCCCTGCGCACCAGCCACCTCCCAGGCAGGGCTGTGGAGAGCTGGAGGCTGGCCCCACTGCAGCACGGCTGGGGCAGGGGCCGTGGGGGACCCCGGGGGACTTGCTGCTGACGCCTGTCTGGATACTTAGCACAGACCAAACACAACATCCATTACTGGCCGTGGCAGCGCTGGGGTCACAGTCCCTTAGACTTGAAGGTTTTAGTTGTAAGACTCAGTAAGTATTATTAAAGCAAGCTGGTTTGCCTGTAGGTATCTGTGAAATACTGATCCCACCTTCCAGTACGAAATACTCCCTCTCTCCGGTACATGTTTTCAGGACTCTGTTTGCAGCCACATTGTGTTACACATCTGGCATCCAGGCTATCAACCTGTAGCAATGGTGACCTGCTGCCAGTTGTCTCTCTGCAGACAAGATGGAGCTGTATGAAGTTACCATGTATTTCAGGCCACTCTCATCTTGTTTCCCCTTTGTCCATGTCACTTTTAAAGAACAGAGTGACCATGAGCTAACTTACTGGTCTAGGAAATGTCATTTGTGTGTTTGTAAACCAAGGCAAACATCCATAAAGCCTTATCACTCATTTAACAGCAGGGGGGTATTTTTGTTTTCCCTACTATGCAGCAGACTTAATAGGCTGGTACATTTCTGTTTTTCTAAAATATGTATATATTCCTCAAACATGAGCTTGCAGTCAGAGATCTGTTATTTGTGATGGAGGATTTTAAAGGTGATGGGACATGTCTCTGAAGCTGGTCGGTCCTTACACCAAAAACTCAGTTCTGTGAATTCCAGCACAGAGCATGAACACATCCAAGAAATAGGTGCTAAGAAGTCAGGCAGTACATGCAGGGACCAGCCCTCTCTTTGTTCTGATATCTCTTACCCTGCTCAAGATTAGCACCATGTGATGGGAGCAAGCTGCTGCTCTGACCTATTTGTCTATCCTGGCCCTATTCTATCCTCAGTCTTCTCCAGCTTTGCCAGCTTTTGTAGGTCTGCCTCGCTGTTCCTGGTAGACATCAGGTCAAACCTTTGCCAGAAGTGCTTCTTGACAGTTCAGTACAGCCAAGATGACTGTGTTTCTCAAAGTGCTTTTATTCATGCAACAATTTGACATTGTTTATACCAGCAAACATGAACTATAAATTGTTGGTTTTGCTAAAATAGTCCATTTACCATGTTGAGGCAAATCGTGTACTGGGAGACGTGCCTAAGAGAGCACAGAATCCCAAAATCAGAGCCTGCAGATGTTTGCAGAAGTGTCATAACAGACCAAATGAGGAGACAAAATTTTTTCTGGTAAGTCATCCCAGCACTAGCTTCTTTCCAAGCAACAAACAATATTACAGCTAAACTGGAGCTGGTCCATTACATGTGAAATGCTGTTTGTGTAGTGCAGAGTACATTGCGGGACTTCAGAGCAGTCATTCCTCGTAGAACATGTGTCTACACGTCTAACAGACACCTCCGTGGTACTTACTTAACTGAAAATTTTATCTTCCTAATGGCTACAGCGTGGCTAGCCTTACCCTCCACTGAAGAATGAACACAGTTGCTGGGCCAGGGAGTGCTGGCAGAGGCAGCAGAATCACTGCTTTTAAGATGCGCAATGTCCTGGTGGAAAGCAGCAGTGCATGTCCTAGGTAGCAGCCAGGCTGAGAAAAAGATGATGGGAGATAAGCAGAGCTGGACAATATGAGGCTGAGATGGCTTCTTCAGGCTTAGCAGTGCCATCATGAAACATGCTGATGTCTAGAGTGGGGGGGATGAGCGCTTTGCTCCAACACCTTAAGCCCTGGTGAAAGCTGAGGCGACGGAAGAGAGTAAGGAGATATAGTGGGACTGGACCCTCAGTGCAGACTCGTATTGGGCAGTTCATAGTTATCTCTATTTTCTGGCTGAAAATGCCCTTACAGAGAGAAGCACAGCTCCTCAAGCTCATGTGCTGTGAGGATGAAGCTAGATAACAGGCCAGACTTTCGCCACAGCCACTGAAATCTCTTCTTATACATGCATGGCTGGGAGGAGTATGGCCAAACTCCTCCGAAACCTGTATTGCTCTCCTGAATTTAATAAATCCAGGAGTGTTTCAGGCTCCCAAGGAGAGCAGCAGTTGTTTTATATTTGTCTAGCTGTGTGACATGTGTAAAACATATCATCTATACTTAAACTTTACCATTTGTTAAAGTTAAGCTCATTGGTAAATAGAGTTCCTTGACAGCTGCAGATGCAATTATATTGAGAAAATACTGAGTTGAAAAGTGTAGCTTTGGCTGAAAGAAAAAATAGATAATAGGGAAGAAAGACTGAGTGCTGCAAGAAAATCTTTTTTTCTCTGCTGATATAGGGAAGGGTAAACGGTGTGTTTCCACCACTGTCACAGGCCATGGCAGGGACTCTTCTTCCCTGGGGTAAGTCAGCAGTATGGGGCTCTGATGGCTGAAAAGCTGGAGGATGCTGCCAGAAGCTGGTATTACCTAGTAACAGCCACCCAGAAAATCAGACTGCTAGGCTAAGGTGCTGTTTAGCTCAATATCATTTCACTTTGCTGAGGTTCTCATTCTGTTGGTCAAATCTGACCATAGCAACTTGATTTGCCTGAGGACTTGCCGTGGGGTGGCAAGGACAAAGTTGCACCAGAATGCCTTACTGCAAAACTGTGATCAATCCTCACTGCTCAGCTGCTGTCAGACACTGGCTTCACCTCACCTCATGGCATGGAGAAGTGCCTCTGTAAGTACCTGTGAAATCTGTGCTTGGCTTTTCTGCACACCTGGAATTCCCATAATCCGACTTTAAACATGTCTTCCTAGGGCTAAGTGTCCTCTTCCTCTTAAACTAATAGGGATACATGTGCTTTTGTCTAGTGTCTTTGAAGGATTTGAAAGGGTGACACTGCTCAGAGCATGTCTAATGCACACCAACAGGACCCCGTTCCCAGACTGAAACAAAGCTGGAAGAGGTAGAAGTGAGGAGACCGATGGATTTTTTTCTCCCCAGAGCCTACCCAGATGAGACAGCAGAGTCCTGCTCTGTGACAGCCATACTGGACGGGCTCCTCACCTAAGCTGCTAGCCAGAGGAGCAGGAGCAGGCAGGTCTCTTCATTCCTTTCCCAGCTTCAGGGGGTCCTGAAGACTCCCAGGAGCCACTGATGCTGCCAATTACCCTGGTAGAGACCCTGGTTTGTCATCTAAAGTGCAACTTTCTGAGCAAGAGAGCTGGGTGGACAGGCTATCATTCCACACAGCCCATACCACTTGCTGGCTGCTGCAGCCCCATCACTCCTGTGTCTCCTCTCCCTCTGTTATTCCCGGTCCCTGAGCTACCTGGTCTCTCCCTTTTCTAGGGACACCATTTACCTGGATGCTCACTTGTGGGGGAATGCTGGCCTCATGTTCCGGACTGCATTTGTGTAGATGTGAGTGAGAGCTAAAACCAAAGAGCTGCTGCTGCTTTCAGGGCCTGCTTTGACACTTCTGATAGGAGCAGCAGCTGAAGGGTCAGGTTGCTACCAGGAGGTTCAGGGAGGTGGCTTGGCCAGCTGCTGGCTCCGGTTTGGGTTAATGGAGAACATGTGTGATACATCTGGGCAGCATGGGAATGGGCCAGGGGGGAAGGAAGCAGAGACCAATTTTTGCTAGCAGTCCTGAGCCATTTAGTTGTCTGCATGGGACATCTGCAGCTTTCCAACTGGAGATCTCTGCAAGAGTGGAGCCCTAAGCTCAGTTGCTCCTGCAGCTCCATCACCTCTTGAGAGGGTGCCACAGCCCTGCATCACCAGGGAGGCCACCTGGGAACAGCATTTCACAATAAGCAGCCACTAGGTACACCGTATAGATGCTCTGAGGAGCAGAGGCCAAGGCTCAGTCCCCCCATGCCCAGCTCATCAGCAGTTTTGCCTCTTCCATTTGTCTGAATGAAGTTAAACATTTAATCCTGTATTTTCCCTCTCTCCAGTGGCATAGCTTCTGCGGGAAAGGGGGAGGCTCTTGCCCCACACATGTGGGGAGCCTCATTTTTCAAGCATTGCTGCAAACAGTGAGAGATGGTGGGCTGAACCTGTCCCTGCTGAGGAGGGAAATGAGCCCACACCTCCCTTCTAGCCACTTCAGTGGAAACCGAAACTGTTGGCGGGTCTTACAAAGATGTCATGGACCTTAATCTGAAGGAGCGGCCAAAGGTCGCATTGTTCAGTGTGGATCCAAAGTGGACAGAAGAGCCATCTCTGCTTTTCTGATAAACTCAGTGTTTCCTCTGGGTGAGCCTACACAGCTCGCTGCCGTGTGTGCTAGCTAGTTTGCATCCGCTCCTGAGGCTCCCTACAGAGTCTTACCTACAGGGTCACAGATTTCAACCAAGTGGCTTAAAGCATGTCACCATAATGCCTCTTCTTTAGGTGTCCAAATCCTCTTGCTTAGGACTTGTCTGAGCCCTTCTGCACTTTCAGCAAACCTGTGTGAGAACCACTTGCAAGAGAAAATGAGAAGTTCAGTTAAACCCAGAGGAAGCATGGTCAGAGTTTTCTTTCACTTTTCTCATTAGAAAATTCTACTATGGCTGTTTCTTTACTATCCAGGTTTTCCCACAAGTGCTGCATCTCAAACGTCTCTGGAGCAGCAGCAGAAGTAACATTTTTTGCATCACTGGAGGTCCTTTGCTGTGAAGATGTCTCAGAGTCTGTTAAAGGTGGTGCAGTGCCGGCATTTGACGTTGTACTTTGACTATGGAAGCTTGGTAAACTCCATCGCTGAATGTTTCTCTCATGATCCGTTATGAAACCAGCTAAGTTACTAACATAGGGTTCATGTTTGGGCTCACCTATCACAGTAGGAAGTGACTGATGCACCTCAGAGCCTGGGAAGTATGTAGTGATTTCTGGGGGAAAAAAAGGATCATCCAGAAGACTCACGTTTGTCTCAGTTAGGCTCCTTTGGAGCTTCTCTTCTGGCATGCTTGCATTGCTCTCTGTTTGCAGGTCTGGTTTGCCCAGCATATCAGGTGCTTCCTCCTCAGCTTCGGAGATGATGACCTCAGGAACTGGCTTGTTTGTCTCAGATGAGGTGTCACTGTCACCAAACGGTGCCTCGTTCCTTGAGGTTTCAGTTATGGGTCCTAGGTCTCGGCTACTGTGAAGTCTGTTATTTCTGTCAAGTCCTTCGTGTTTCTTCTTGAAGCTTGAGGTAGAGTATCTCCCTCTCGTGTGCATTTCCTGCAGGCGTCTGATGTGCCCCTTTTCATCTGCTGGGAAGAACACTGAGTTCTCACTTGTCTGCCGACTGTAGCGCCGCTGAGCTGGAGGTGAAGGGCCCTCATGGACACTGAGAAATCTCTTGACTCTTCTCAGCACTGAATGTTGCCTTCGGTGTTTCTCCTCTTCCCAGGGCCACTCTTCCCCATACAGGAATTCAGTGTCAGCCAGCCTGTCAAATAAAGCCAGTTAGTAGGTGTTGCCTATGTGTAGAAAGTATGTGGTCTGCATGCACATATATCCCATGGTCTCAGCAGGCAGACATA
>NW_009909589.1:34724-68699 GCF_000696875.1 Nestor notabilis
CCAAGGCCCTAGTATGTCCCCAAGGAAGGCCATGAAAGGGGTGAGGGTGCCAGGAAATAGTGCCTGTGGCTTTAGACCAGCCAGATCACACAGAAAGCTCTCCACATCCAAGTGTCTCCTCTCCTGAGGACCAGGCTGGGAGGGCATCCAGCTGGGCATCTGGCACTGTATCATATTTGAGCTGCAGCCCTCTGTGGCAGCTCCACATGGTTAGGTTTGTGATTAGGGTGAGGAAAAGGGGAGAAAGAAACCCTGCTTGGTGCTGTAGATACTTTTTAGGAGAATCCTTCTGGTAAAAATAACAACAGTGAAAAGCTACTCCTGCAAGCAACAGTGTAATGGTTTCAAGAAGTGCTGGAATTGCTCAGATGGGCAAATCTCACTTACTTCTGGGGCACGACAGTGTGTCTGAGAGTCCCGTCTGTACCTGTTACCCTTTTCCCGCCCAGCCTCAGTGGTTCATGAGAACAAATATTGCTGCATCTGCCAGGCAGTTCCGTACACATTAACGACCCAGGGCATCCCAGAGGACAAGTCAAACTGTCCCAGTTACCTGTCCTAAGGGCGAGGATGGCAAAGGGGCTCAGGCCAAACCTGAGGCAAGGGGGGCAAGGAGGCAACACTAACTCGGAGGGACAGAGGAACTTCATCCAGCATTTGTGAAGCTCATAGAGTTATGGAAGAGTTTGGATTGGAAGGGGCCTTTAACGGTCATCTAGTCCAACCCCCTGCCACGGGCAGGGACACCTTCCACCAGGCCAGGTTGCTCAGAGCCCCATCCAGCCTGGCCTTGAACATTGCCAGGGATGGGGCATCTACCACCTCTCTAGGCAACTTGTTCCAGGTGTTGGCTTGAGGGGGCTGGAAAAGACTTTAGGTTTTGGCTCCAGTTTTATATATCTCCATTGGACTCGGATGAACCTTTAGACCTTGTTTTTGAAGTCTGCATAAGAACTACTAATTTTTTTTAGACAGATGAACAGAGAAACAGTTCAGAGGAGAAAATAATTGATAAAAAAGTCAACACATCAGAGCTGTTTGCATTTCGCAGGGGCTAACATGGAGCTATTTTTCATTCAGACCCCACTTCATTTTTTGTGTGAAGTGCTTCTTATTAAAAAATTGTTTCAGACTCAACAATGTTTCTTCTCTGCCACTTTTTTCCCCCTTGCAATTGGAGTAAAATAAATTATATTCTATGAGTTTTCTTCTTTACTTTTTACTTGCTTCTTTAGTTTTGTTTTGGCCATTTTATAGGAAATGCATTCTGAAAAGGTTGTTTGCAATAAGAGGAATTCATATAAAACATTGGTCTTTGTAGTAGAATGCCTGCCAAAATGGAAAAATAAGAGGGATAAAAATGATAAAACACCAATTTCCAGGCCAAATAAATAAAAAATTAAGCACATTTAATTTTGAGAAAGTCCGGAAAATTTTGGAGAAACAGAAAACTTCTTGAGATAAGTTTTAAAGTTAAAAAAATAGCTGCTATAGAGTTTTTAAAAAGGTTTTCAGGTGAAAACATCTACTTGCCCTTGTATTTGTTCAGGCATGGTGGTATTTACACCTACTGACCTGTTCTATATCACAGTATGTCACAAATGTTTAAACTCAACAGCTTTTAAGCTCACTGCCTGTCACTGATTTCTCACATAGATTCTGACAGCACGGGGCAGTCCTCTGTTGTCTGTATGTTTCTTTATAACGATGGTTCTTGTGTCGATGTCTGCAAATAACTCCCTTCCTTCACAAAATCTGACTGCTCCAACTTCCATGCCTAGATTATTAGTCAATGAAAAGTCATATGTTTACAATAATTTCTTGTTTGTCTTCACAAAAATCTGGGCTGATTTCAGCCATCATCTGCTACCTAAACAAGCACAGAAATAGCTAATTTGCTAACTGGGGGATATACAAAGAAGCTGTAGTAAATAATTATTAAGAAAAGTCAGCTACTGCCTTCAGGTGCCATCCTGTGCTCAGAGACTGCCAACGAACCCTCCCTGCAAACATACTCTATTTAGTAACTACACAGTTTAACCTCCAGGTGCCAAATTCCTATGAGCACAAGGACCACCGAAGACATCATCCCACCACCACCAGCTGGTCCACTCCCTCCTAACATCATTTCCCATTTTCACCTTCCCTGCTCACAGTATCGCCACAGCCTACAGCCCTACCCTGACTGTCCATCAATCAACATGAGCTGTAGGGGTGGTGATATTTCTGATGGCATTAAGAACCCTTAGTGCCACTCACCCCATTTCAATAGTTGATCCAAGAAATGAAGGAATACAGTAATCAGCAGCTGCTTTTGTGTAGGGTGGCCGGGCAGAGGAGTCGTTCCAGTAAATGTCTTTCTCCATCCTTGGTAAGTTCATGTGCATCTCGTCCACAGCCAGAAGTGAGACCTTAGATTTTTTTTGGTATAAATCATGTCACTTTCAACACAGTACAGTATATGAAATAATCTGCTCTGTACTCTCTGGCTCAACATTTCTTTCAGAAACACTTGAAAGTAATCTGTGTGTGCTGGCCTGGGCACTGGGAAGAGACTCAGTATTATAAAATATACCCTGTATATCCTCCTATACTCATGAAAGCATAAATGTTATTGTAATTTGAGTTTTCTACACTGCAAAGATATTTGTGTTGGATCGAAGTCCTCGAGCATGGTGTAGATAAATGGACATGTGATCCTCCAGATGCTATGGGAAGTACGTGCTCCTTAAAATGTCCAGAGGTAGAGAAGCTTTCTGATAGGCTTTGCCCACATTTAGGACATTCAGAACCAAGTACGTGGTCATCCTGTTCTAGGACATTCTGATACATTTTACACAAAGGGCTCCGAGGCACCATAGCACAAGCAGCCTATATTAAGCCGGAGAGCATCTCTGGCAGCATGAAGGCCTTTCCCACTCCTCTCTGTACCTGCATTGCTTGCTTTGCTTAATATGCTGGTTTTCTTGCCCTGCCCTTGCTTCCCTTAACACCTGGGCTCTGCTTTGCAGTCTCAGTGGTCCCCACGAGACGTGGGGTCCAACAGCAGCTCAAACCTACGCTTGGCTCTCTACCTGCAAGAGGAGCAGCAGCTGCCACAGGAGCTCTTCTTGTCTTTGGGCTCATTCAGACATACAGGTGCTGACAGATGGGCTGTTTGGAAATCAGGAGTAGCTGCAATAAACCTGTACCCTGGCAGTCCCACAGCTCCTGCCACTGAGGACGCCAGCTCCTGTGCCCACCACAGATGCTGCCGTGGTGGCAGAATCACACCATAAATCATGATATGGGCCCTGCTTACTAGCTCAGGGCCCTGCTTGGTCTTTTTGGTATCTTCACTGCCATTTTTTTTAAGGCAGATTCATATACAATATCATAATGTATTAGCAAAATGTGTCCTTATCTATGTGGGAGTAGATGGCGTTTGGATTTGCAGGATTGACCTACATTACATGTTTTTCCAGGCATAAAGTGAGCTTATAGTTTGAGGTCAGCTGTTTGCCTGTTTAGACAGGCATCATAAATGTCAAATACCAAACCCAAGATGCATTAACTCGTCAGAACAAAATCTGTGGATCACAGCCATAGGTACTCCTTCAGGGAAAGAATTTGATATGCTGACACTTGTTGTCCTTAGTTTGTGCCCCAGTATAAGAAATAGGATTAAATGTAACGACAACCTATGGTACCGTAAAACTGGAAGTAGAAATAACAACAGCAACCTGTAAATTCCTATCGATGCACCAGTTAGTTTCAAAATCATCATCATCTTCTCCAAATGGATTAATAAGTTGTTCAGCAACCTGAAAGGAAAGTAAGACAGTGAATAGAGGTTGGCATGCCATGTCAGGACTGCTGCCACAGAGAAAATAAGATTGGATTTTTCTCTCTTTCTCTGCCTGTCAGTTCCTATCATATCTTGAGCTCCCATATGATTGTTTTGCTAGCCTAGCAAAGGAACAGCTTGCTTTCCCTATAGATTCATACCTCCATGCCTCATTGGTGCTGTCAATCATAACTGTCAGTGCTGGCCTGCTGGGAATTGAGGCATGTCTGGGCCATGGTAGTTGTCACATAAGATAGTCATTACATCTCCTTACTGTTGACTTTGGCTGATTTAAATGAATGGCTAGGCAGCTAGAGGCTCTGTTATTGCATTATGGTATACAATACTCCACCAGCCCATTCGGTCGGTATTCCTGAGCCCTGCAGCTGGAATCTGCTGGAGGGACCACAGCTCGTCTTTCCAGCTCAGCCCTCAGCCCCTGCTTCTTTATCGGGGGTGGTGCTGATGGCATCCCTCTGAAGCTTTTCAGGAAAAGCAGCCCACCAAAAGACTCAAGTGGATGCTATGCATCATGCTAGCTAAAGCCAAGGGAGAATCCGAGTTTGTTCTTTGATTCAACCTGCTGGTTTTGGTTTCTGCACTTGAAGTGATTAAAACTGCAGGGCAGAAGCCCATTCTGTGGAGGAGACAACCAAACAGGGAGCTCTAGCACCTTTGTGGTGAGGTGCCTTAGTATGGGAACTAGGATGGGAAAGAAAACCTCTCTGGCTGCCCATAGCTTTATCCAGTCCTTTCCCCTCTCTCCCACAAGGATTAAATAAATGGAAAACCAACAGGCACTTTCCCCCCATCCCTATGATCACCAAAGTGTATGTGGGGGGAAAAATTACAGCTGATGGGGAAATAAAAATAAGATGATATAGGAAAAACTGAAAAAGTTTTAGGAAATTCAGACTGCTTCTCTATTTCTCAGTTCCTTGGTATGCTGAGGTTAAATATCCTCTCCCCTTCATGCTTTTCTCCTTCTGTTTGTCCTTTTATGCCTCAGTTTTGAAGCCAATCATATTCTTGCTGACCCTCCCAATCCTTCCTGGTGGCCACCAGGGCCAGGCACAGGAGCAGTGGCCAAGTCCTCAGTTTAACTTGGGTATGGGTAAATCGACTGTATGATTAAACAGCCCTGCTCATGAACCTCGCAATGGATGACTATGATCTAAATAACTTATAATAGTAAGGGAGTCACTCCCTGGTTATTCATTCCCATGTGCCTCAATGTTGCACCAGTGGATAAGCACCTGCTGACTCTGCTAGGTCACCACTTCCCAGGCCAGCGGTGGAAGATGTCAAATGAAGCACCAAGCAGACTAACATAACAGAAACACCCCAAAATCAGAAGGAATGAAAAGGAGACAGGGGACACCTCTGCTAGAACTCATTGGCCTGGCGCATGGCGTTAGATTTGGGGCATAGCTATGGAAGTGCTGCAACAAGAATTAGCCAGAACGCAGACTGTGTTGGCAGGGGATCACCACCCAAAAATCCACTGCAAAAACTGTCACTTGAGCTAAAAGAAGTGAGCAGGGCTGGGACAGAGGGAATAGCAGTGGTGGCCTTTTGCTGTGGTTCTGGCATGTGAGACACGACTTTACTCTCAGGAAAGGGATGTAGTGATGGACAACTAAGCCCTGTATTTGGACAGTTTGTCTATACCTGTAATGAAAATGGAGATTTAGAAGTGTCTCACACGGTGGGAAACTTTGCCCCTGTATTGTAGGTATAACAAACCAGGCCTGAGGCCAAGGCATGAGCTCATTTTAGCCATAATTTCTGAGAAATTGCTAAGTTACTGGAAGTCAATAGCCTGGGGCTCTTTCTGCAGCCTGGCAGCCAAAGCCCAACACACTCAACAGGAAACTGGCTGTAACCTTCAAGACAGAAATATCCTGACTCGGAGGCTCTCCAGGTTTCAACAAACCTCCGGTCCAAGGGAGCACTGCTGATATTAAATTTGCTTTTTAAAACTGCTTCTCCTCCCTTCCATTTCCTTATGCAGAAGATTCTTCAGTTACAATGGCATCTTGTACCTGCTTATGGACAGCACTTGGCTGGTAGCCTTGAGCCAAACGGAAAGAGATGCTACTAACAGCCTTGGGTGCTGATGAAAGGGAAACCATTCACCCTTCAAGAACACCAGCAGGGTGGTCAAGAGGGACAGCTCAAGGGTTTTGTAAACAGTAAATCCCTGGACAATACTGCCTACAGCAATGTGCTCCCCCTGCTGCACCAGCCTCCCTTCCTCTCTCTCATTCTCCCCTCAAGGCTGGTCCCTATTTGGAAAACCCCTTTCCACATGAGTTGCTAGGACACAGGACTAGAGGAGCTTGCCCTGCAGACACTTTACTTTTCCCTGCAATTGACAGCTTGGTGTGCTGCTTTCTCCACTCTGCCGTTTGAAGTTGGGAAGGGGGCTCTAAAAGTAGCCAATTTTGCTCAATTTATATTCTAGCAGAAAAGTTAGCTCTAAGTTTCCAGCTGTGATTAATAATCCCGAAAGGAAATTCCAATGCACATAGATCCTGACGTACCGATTTGCTTTTTATTTGAAACTTTTCTGCAGCTAGTCTACCTTGATAGTCGCTGCAGAGGCAAGAACTCCCATGAGGTATGTGCCTTAATTACTCAACTATGAGATTGATGGTGATATGTTAACTGAGCAGGCATTAATGGGCTGATGGGTAACATCCAATTTCTTTATAACTCTTCTTTTTAATGAATGTTTTTATGCGGTAGGGTTGTAGCCAATATTGGCTGCTACTGTTTGATAGCCCTCTGGAACTGGAGGCCTTCAACTGCCTGCATATGATCAAGTTAACAGCAGATACTAAAGGCTGGCTTTGAGCAAAAGAAAGTATGATTCAATCTCTTTCAGCCCATGACCTTTCTGGAAAACTAGTTTACCTTGAGCCATCCTGCGTAGAAGAAGAACTGTAACAGAGTGAAGATCGGAATGTAAAGATCTAAGTCATGTCCCTGATACCCTTGGTCAGTATCCAAAAATTGGCGCCCTATCAGGCAGGCAAAGAAAAAAGTATAGACTGCAAGAGTAACAACCTGCAAAGAACAAAACTTCATTGAAATAATGCAGTAATACAATCTTATGCATAAAGCAACACATACCCAAAGGCCTCTGGCTGCCTTTGGCCATATAATTTACAAATCTATAGAGGGGTCACAGGAATAGTTATGGCCAGGAAGAAGACCCAGGAAATGTAAAAACATTTCAGTGCTTCCCTCATCTCTCCCAGCTTATGCAAGGTCTTCAAAACATCTCTGCATTAAATATGACTGTTAAATATGACTTAAATAGTCAGCCAGGCCTTTGTGATCCTGTGGGAGTCAATGAGTGTTCAACAGCTTGGAGACTCTGGTCGAGTCTATGGATATTTTTCACCAAACTCCCCTCTTAAGAAACAGCGTTTGGAATTTTGTAAAGGATGTGAGCTCAGTACCTGGGTATAGACCAGTGGAATTCCAACCCAGTCATAACCAAACAAAAGACTACACCAAGACCGGTACTTATTCATCTCCTAAAAGGAAAAAAAAAAGGAAAAGAAAGAATAAAAGCAAAAATAACCCCCAAGAAACTAGGGTTCAATTCTAAATTATAAATATTTTGCTACAATTCATTTTTTGCATATATAAAAGGATAAGGAGAGACAAAAGTGTAGTACATAGAAATCATTACCATAATTATATCCAGCACCCTATTGTCACATTTGAATATTCACTTGGTTTATGGACTTGGGATGGTTAGTATATTATGTATTTCTTCACAAATTATCTTCAATTTCTATCTTATCTACACTCAAGTGATACATGAAAGAGAATATATTATATCATAAAAAGGATGTCTGACCGCTTAATGAAATATTGAGGGAGATTATCTTCCCTGAAATTGACATTAAAATCTTCCAAATGTCACATTAATCTCTTTTTTTTAATTTAATGGAACAAGTAAGAATTTACAGTGATGTTACTATAATTTTTTACTCATCAGTTTGTTGCTTTAGTTAATACCTTCTCAGTCATACAAATACAATCCCAGTGAACTGCTGCTGTGTGTGCTTGAGCGTACATTGGTACACAGAGACAAGTGGTATAAATCCCGAGTAAGATTGTTTAGATGACACTGTAGAGCTGTGCACACTAAATCAAATTTCAGAAGTGAGAAGCTACCACATAGCAATTTCAGATCAGTTTTCTGTAGATTTACTTTTTCTACTTACATTCATTAGGGTCTGCAGATCTACACTGTCTCGAATTCTCCCCTCTTTTCGTGCCTTTGATGCCAGATTCCCAAACCAGACAAATGGAACCCAGTATTTCAGGTGGGGAGACTTCAGGTCATCAAAAATTTTTCTTTCATATCTTGTCATAAAACCTGTTTAGCCAACAAAAAACAAAACCAAAGACTTCATTTATTCTGTACTTTCAGTGCTACTGATATTATAAATTTTTAATATGTTTGAGTCTGTTTATGTGATATTTGCATAGATCTATGCTAAATGCTATTTATAATTCCAACTTAGTAGTCTCCTCTGGTTTTTTTGAGGTTTTTGCTAGGATAGATCTTGCCTGAAACAAATTCTTTTGCAATAACTACCTGTTACCTTTCAGCAATGATGGCTTTAGGCAGCACCTCCACGTATGTGGTAAGGGCAGTTACGTGACCTTCCGATTCTGGTATTTTTTTGGTAAATCTGCAAAGCAGTGAGCAAGCAACAAAGGGTATAAGTGCATGCAAGAAACAGAGCTCAACAGAGGCTGTGTCTTCTGCCAGCAAAATGCTTCCCTGCCAGATTGTGTTTCATGTTTTCTTTGGGGTTATGAAGGCGTGCAAAGAGATGGAAAGGGAACCATGCACAGAAGTCCCGCTGCTAGTGGGACGCCGGGCCAGATGACATGCTGTGGGGCTGCTGGCTGAAGCTTCTCTCTGCCTGGCAATTTGCCTCGCTGGGAAGGTATTATGTTTCCTGAAGAGTTCCCTGGCCTTGTGAAGCCCTGCTTCCCCTGCTGCAAGCAAGCCCAAGGTCAGATGGCAGGGGACCCAGGACTGTGTGTGACAGCACCTGCATCAGAGCAGGTCACTGCCTGGGACTGGCAGGGGAGCAGCTGGGTTTTGGAGCAAGACCTTTACCCCCTTGGGTAAGAAAGCTCTGCTCTGCTGTTCTCTTTCCAGCCAGCCTGTGAGAAAAACAACCTCAGAGAATTCAAAAGGGTGAACTTCACATTTTCTTATATCCAAATCCTGGATTTTCTGGGATTGAGGAAATCTTCAGGTTTGGAGAATCATATTTTTTTGCTCAGGTGTGCATCACCTACCAAGGTGGGTGTAAGGCTTCTTCTGCTTTGTTGACATTAGCTCCAAACCAGGACAAAGTTAGTAACATGACATCCCCAAAATAAGTGCTCAGACAATCAATTACAAATCTGAGCCCTGAAAATTTAATAAGAGGGTTGAAAGTAGATAGGATCTTTTTCTTGTCTCCAACTAGTAACTAAGAACTGGCTCATTGTTGCTAATATTACTAATGATAAATGAAGCAAAAAATACAGAAACTCAGTTGTGTTTTGTATAAAAATGTGAGTAAGGTAAAAGGAGATTTGTGAAACACAGCAACCTTCATAGATATTCTGTTGTTGAGAAAAATGCCACTGTTTTACAGTTGCAACAAGTCAACACAGGAGGTATGAAATATTGCAACTACTGAAAAAGAGCACAAGGACAGGACAGAAAATTCCGTGGAAGAATGAAAGTTCACCAATGAGACACAGTACTCCTGCAGTATCATGGAATTTGAGCAGGATCCCTGGTCAGTTTTCAGCCAGCTCTCATAATCAAGCACACAGAAATAATCAGGCAACCAGAAAAACTGACATGCTAGTCATTGCTCCTGGCTCCTATAATTCAGTCTTTCAGGCTGCCTTTGATTTTTGGCTGGCCAGCCTGCTTATTATGGGACAAGAAAAAATGTTTCTATCAGGCTGAAAGAGACAGGCAGAATATCAGAAAATGGACAGTCTGGAGTAAACACCGGATGCAAGACACTTGAGAGGCTCTGGGAAGTCATTATCTGGAAGGACGCAGCCTGAGGAGGTCATGAAGAACAGCAAAGGCACAAGGATCAGTTCAACTCTCCACTGTTAGCTGAGTATCTTTTTGGTCAGAAAAGTTCAATGAAGCCGTGTTCCTAGAATTGTAGAATAGTTAGGGTTGGAAAGGACCTTAAGATCATCTAGTTCCAACCCCCCCGCCATGGGCAGGGATGCCTCGCACTAGACCGCGTCACCCAAGGCTCTGTCCAACCTGGCTTTGAACACTGCCAGAGATGGAGCATTTACCACTTCTTTGGGCAACCCATTCCAGTGCCTCACCACCCTCACTGTAAAGAACTTCTTCCTTATATCTAACCTGAACTTTCGCTGTTTAAGTTTAAGCCCATTACCCCTTGTGCTATCACTACAGTCCCTGATGAAGAGTCCCTCCCCAACATCCTTGTAGGCCCCCTTCAGATACTGGAAGGCTGCTATGAGGTCTCCACGCAGCCTTCTCTTCTCCAGGCTGAACAGCCCCAACTTTCTTAGCCTGTCTTCATATGGGAGGTGCTCCAGCCACCTGATCACCCTGGTGGCCCTCCTCTGGACTTGCTCCAACAGCTTCATGTCCTTCTTATATTGAGGACACCAGAACTGCACACAGTACTTCCAGTGGGTTCTCACGACAGCAGAGTAGGTTATGGCAATACAAACAACATGCAGTTCAGAACCATTTGCCGTTACTGCAGCAAGCAGGTAAAAGTTTAATTCTTTGCTTCTGTGTTATTTAAGAAAGAGTTAATTAGGTACTTCCTTCTGGTAGAGGGTTTGGGACTCCAGATTTCAGCCTTCTATAGGTATTCATGTCACTGAACTCATACCTCATGTTTCTCTTCTGCATTTCCTAGCAGCTGTTTTGGCTGCTCTGCTCATCTGTTGACTCATTACTTGTGTTTTTTAAGACTTGTGTTCTTGAGCATCCAACTTCCCTCTCGTACTTTGTGGCCAACACTATTGGTATGCTTAGAACTGCTGCTAGGCATTTGACGCTTATGGCATACGTGCTGCAGCACTCAGCATCATAATGTCATGAATCTACATGTTTCTACTGCCTACAGCTCCATAAAGAATGCTAAAAAATGAAAAAAAGTTCAGAAAAGAGTTAGAAGATCCTCCCCACAAGACACTGAGGACTGTGTCTTGTAGGTAGAGACTACAGATGGTGAAGTTCCTAAGTTTATTCAATCCTTTATGCACTCTGTTAACAGGTGACTATTGAGAGAAAAATTATGTTTTCACCTAAGCAAGAAAAATAACAACCCAAACCCATTCCAAAATCCAGTGATTAGAAGATGACCCTGAACAAGTTCAGACTGGAATAAAATGTCACTTTTCCACAGCGAGTTCACCACTGTGAATGTCAGTTCACCTAGGATGCGGTGTAGTCTCCAGTATAACCAGCTGAATTTTAGATCACGGCTGGTTATATTCCTAGAAGGTATTATAGTTCAATCAGAAACTGCAACATGACAAAGGATGTTGCTAGTAAGCTTTTATGCCTTGTGTTATGGATGAGTCAGACTAGATTATTGTGATACTGTTCTCAGGTTTAAAATCTATGAATTTAAGCAGTTCATCTGCTGAAAAGAGAAATCTGTAACAATAGTTACACTGTGGCAGTTCTCAGTTTGATAGAGAAACGTAGAATCGGCACAAGTTGTTGCAATGATGGCTGTGCTGCAAGTATCAGATTCTGCTGCTCACGTTCATACTAAATGCTGCACTCCCATGCAGTCTCATATGTAATGCCACAGGGAGCTAGGGAGGGGATAATTGCAGAGTACTGTCTTAATCATTGGATGTTAATGAAGCAAAATATATCCTCAAGTGCTCAGTACTGCATCAACAAAAATTATGTGGCACAATATGTATTAAAACCTACAGAACAAGCACCGAAATCCACGGAGCTGACTATACTATCAATACTTATTTATACTGTTTATAGAATATTTTCCACTGTTAAAAAAAAAACAACCAACCAACAATGAAAACTTGTTTTCCAGTCTATGATTTTTGTACAACACTGCGACATTTTGTCTCTCTTGGAACAGATTGTCTTTAGCAATAGGGAGGCAGAGCTAGATTAGCCTGCTGGAAATGTTGTAATTTTCCAGTGCGTACTAGAGGCAGATTGCTGGGGAGAGTGACAGAAGCTTTCCTGACCTCTCACAGGCTCAGGTAAACAGTTTTGTTGAAAAGCACAAGGAAGAGAACTTCAAAATCCAACTGAATCCAACATAAATGACTTCTTTTTTTCCCAGTAAGATCAGTGCATTCTGCCTGGATTTTTTTGTTACTATCCAAAGCTTTTCACACATATGTTGAATGTGGATATGTACATACACACTGCATATTTTAACTTGCTACAACTTTGCTTACTAATCTCTGCCAAAGGAATAATTTTAAGAAATGCAAGACATTCAGTAAGCAAAGTATGACTTCTCCTATTTAGAATATAACCCCATATCCCTGCACTGGCATTCTATCCCTGACGCTGACCATGTGAATCACACCTTGCCTTTAAATACTCATCAGTCAGACCTTCATAGGCAAAGAGTCTTACACGACTGAACTCTCTTTCCCATCATCACACTTACCATGTTATCAAAACAAATAGAAAATAAAGACATGCTTAATACTTAGTATATTTATCCCTGAAAAAACTAAATTTAAAGTGAGATTGTAAATATAAAGAAAAAAACCTTGGGGTTGTTTTGTTTTTTTGTTTTTAAGTATTAATTAAAATGTGCAATCTACTTAAAATGCAATCTACTTAAAATAAATTGAGATAAAACTGTACTTGTGAAGCGCCTACAGGGATCAGTCTCTGATACACGAGACAAGGTTGTATCCTAGGCATCGAGGCAATGACATATGTCAAGTCACCATTCCTACTGCATCATAATGTATTGCAACTACATTATTTTTCATGTTTTGGAGAATGTTGTACATGCTCCATGTAGCCATGTGTTTGGGCCAGGTCTGTTGCCTCTGTGATGCCTGAAAACAGATCCACATAGAATCATAGAATCATAGACTAGTTAGGGTTGGAAAGGACCTTAAGATCATCTAGTTCCAACCCCCCTGCCATGAGCAGGGACACCACGCACTAAACTATGTCGCCCAAGGCTCTGTCCAACCTGGCCTTGAACTCTGTCAGGGCTGTAGCATTCACAACTTCCTGGGGCAACCTATTCCAGTGCCTCACCACCCTCACTGTGAAGGACTTCTTCCTTACGTAAGAGTCTCCGACTCATTTGATTTCTATAGTGTTGCTAGATGAAGACTTTAAGAGCATTAAAGCTGCACACTTAAGGGCACATCATTTAATCCACTGACAAAAACGTGGTAGGTTTGACACAGAATTATAGGTTGGAAAGACATGGTTTAGTATGAGGCACACATGGGGCCAAAGAGAAAAGAAAAAATCAGTCCAGCTCTTTCACTCCTTGTGCCTTCACCTCTGAAGTAAAGGAAAGAAATCTGGGGGAGAAGGACTCCTGTACCTGCTCCTACCACGTGGTCCACGGTAGGGAACCTTTTGTACACAGCGGTGCTCACGGAGCGAAAGATCAGCAGAGATGTTAAATTCACATAACGCATGAGAGTCCTCCTTAACAAGCGTCCATATTCATCTCTGCCCTGGACACAGCTGGAGATGAGGAACATCAGACGATCTGGCCATGGCAAGTTCACAAACTGGTTCCACCAGCGATTCACCACCAAAGTAACATAGAAACCTGGGAGTTAGAAGTTAAAAAATGCAGTGCCTATTAGGATTTCTGTTTAGGTCACTTTGATTTAGTTTGCAGGGTGTTATTCATATCACTAAGCTGCTACATTTCCCAGAATAAATGCAATAAGTCACCTCAAAACCCATGATGCAATCAACGCTCATTATTTAATAGACACTGCAACTTAATGGCCCATTCCAGCTGAGATTCTCATACTCATTAACCTCCAAATTTCCTCTTCTGTAGTAAACCTTGAGTGGATTTAGTGCTTTGATAGATGGGGCACAATGTATCAGTGTTAGTGGGCACTAAATATATATATACACATACGTGCAGAAACTTTGCTCTTTTGGTGGTATATTTGGAACATGAGTATAAATGTTGATGTGAAAAAAGCGACTTGAATTTAAGGAGATCTGTTTGAAGCTGATGATTTCATTGTGAACCTCTAACCTTCCATATGCCCCTCAGCTCTGAAACGCTTCCATGCACAGACATTCACTAAATGCCTGAACAGAGATAGCGCTGGAGAACGATTTCACATGTCACTGGTACTTACCAAGCACAAAAGTTACCGGGATTTGTTCAGCATATTTGTCACAGTAAATTGATAATTTTTCAAAGAACCGTTTTTGGCTACCTGTAAGAAAAAATCTGCAGCAAGAATAAAATGTATCTGTCCTTTCATAATATTCTGGCACTAGCTACAAAGTGCAAATAGGTATAAATAATCAGGTATGTGCAATCAGGAGCAACCTTGGCTAATGTCTTCAAATTCATTCTTAAAGGTAAAGTCCTTAAGACTTTTGGCACATAATACAGAAGCTGGAGGAGAAGACAGTATTATTCCCTGGTCTTTGCAGTTTTCTCATGACTAATTTGACTGGCAGTACTAATTAGGATCACCACTCCTGGAGAATTAGTTTGCTGTCTCATAGGGACCAATGATGATAGCAAGTCTGTAAGTAGAGCTTACCCTCCTTTTTCGGAGAGCTACTTACTGAAAATGGTCAGGTCTTTCTGAATTGCAAAAGGTTACCAATCTCCAACTGCTCTTATTTGGAAATGTTATGTTTTTGTGGTAGTTTCTTTATTCTTACTCCTACTAAATTTTTATCTTCCACAAGACTAAAACCACAACTACTGTATTTATTTTTCAGTGAGGACAATATTCACGAGAGATAATGAGTGTTGTATGGCAGCTTCTGCCCATGGGAAAAAGGGTACAACAAGCTTAAATGTAACTTCTTTTTTTTTTTTTTTTTTTTATTTGTATAGATGAGTATTACATTTATTCTTTGATTTTAAATAAAAGGAACACATGACAAATATTTGGTGGGGTTTACTTACAATTGTGCAATAAAACCTGAAGCACATATAGAAAGCTTTCCATGGTGTATTTACCATGGTCTTTAATTGCCAATTTTCGGTAAAACTAGATTAATTTAAATACATTTGAGACTCCTATGTTTCTTTACATATTAATGCTGTAATTTTCTTTCTGAGTTTACAGGTATAGAACATTTTTCAAAATTAGTGGTTAATCACACACAAACTGAAGCTCATTTTCTCCTTGCTTCACTTTGCTTGAGCAAATGCTGAGGTCTAATTACAGATCAAGGCAAGAGCTGAATCGTGATTTTGATACTTCTGTGTGGTGTACTTCATCAATTAAAAGTTTCACTGCACTAATTGACGCAACTGCATTCTGTCATACAGGTGTTTAATTCACACCTTGGTGGAAGAAGCAGCTCTCCTAACGTGACCCTCCCAGGTGCTGGGTGACACACAGCTAACAACCACGTCTGGTTTTCATGAAGTTTTGCTTGGCTTACTGCAAGCTTAAAAATAAAGTTTGCATGTCACCCTAGCTTTAAGCAAAACTTTTCTTCTCCTGACTACATAACCTGGCTCTCAAATTATTACCTTTCAGGGTTGTTAAAGAAATTACCACTGAACAACTGAAGACGCAGTTCTGCAATTAGAATGAAAAGTCTATACTTATCATCTAAAGCAGAAAGGCACACTTGCTGCTGCCAACTCAACATCAGAATGACAAAAGCTGTATAACATAGGCTAGCTATGGGTGTTTGTTTAGCCTAACTAACTTCAGGAGGAGGGTTGCTCAGCACTGGGCTGAAAGTAGAAACAGATGGATACAATACAAGGTATTTTACTTATATCCTACATGCTTTCTCTGAACATTAAAATAAACATGGAAAGGAGAGCACATTAGAGAAGGTCCAAAGAAAAGACAATAACTATGTTGTCATCAGCCATCATTCATCAGCCTAACACTATGAAGTGTGAAACTTCAGTATAACATTTAATGAGATGTGAATTGGAAAGACTGTACCTGTATAATACACTTATCGCTGTGTAAAGAGTAGCAAAAACAATAAATTCTCTGTACAGCAATTTGTAGATGCTGCCTTTCCACTTTAGGAGTAATCTGTGAAATCCAAAGAAAGTGGCATTTGCTACTTTGCTGGAATAAGTGACTGTCATCGTCTTGGCAGGCTGAGCCTAGAAACAGAGAAGAGAAGCAGGAAACCAGCAACATTTTAGACAGCATATTCTAACCTGAATGCACCCTTGTATAGATAGACACATAGATATACACACACATATATGCATATAATAGTATAGGTATACATAAATACATGCTGTATGTATTTATATATATATATAGAAAGACAGAGAAAAACAAAAATCTTGCGGTTACAAGCCCCTTTTGGACCTGCAGATTGACTAATGCAAGGCGGTATTTGGGGTTTACTTCAAAGATCACCCAAAAGCAATAGCTAGCACCAAATGTGGCCATCTGCCCGGGAGGCAGTGGTGGGGACATGTTACACCTCTGAAACCTCTGCTTACTCTCAGTTTGCTCCAGTCTGGTGTGCGGAAAGAAAAGGAAGTAAATTTCCTTGAAATTCTTTTCAAAACTCTCAGCAGGAGAAGTAAAGCTGAATTCCACAAGTATACCTTGCTCCTTAGCCAGTATTTTTAGCTAGCTTTGGTAATTATACTCATCTAAAACCAAATGAGATTTGGAGACTGCCTCTTTCATTGATGGTTACAACAGTAGCTGAGATCAGCTGGGAAACCCTGTTATTTCTTAGCTAGGCAGCTAGACATACTCATCAATACTTCAGCACTGCACTACCGTACAAAAAAAGCCATAGGTTTTCTCAGGCAGGCAGCACGTGACAGAGTGTAATTAAAGCACTAAAAGTATACACGTAAATATTTTATGCTGGGTTTGTTCCTTACTTACCCAGTGTAGGGAGACGCTACAGGAACTTTCATGTGCTTACAACCCTCCCCCCCCCCCCAACAAACTCCAAATGGGGATGAAAGCAGTTTTGTACAGCATGGAAGAAAGGGAGTAACTAAGGCAAGACAAAGCCTCAAGGTAGTTGTGTATTTTAAGTAAGATTCTTGTCTATATATTCTTGATGCCACTGTAGGTCACTTACTCTCAGAAAAAATAATCTGAACCCCTAGTTAATAGATGGCTTGATGGTATTCTATGCAACGTGGCTCTGATGCAGAGCATGAAGTAAGCCATTAAAATTCAGCTGTAAAAGTGCCACTTTTTCTTTCAGCCACCAAGGGAATTAGCAGGCAAAAGACACCATAAGCCTTCTATTGCTGACAGACTGTCTCTTCTCCTCTGCAGAACGGCTGCTCGAGGTTTGCCAGCGTGGGCTTGGAGATTTTTTTGGTGTTATTGGGTTTTTTTAAGATGCATGGGTTTTATTCTTTAGCAGCCAAATGATAGTTTTCCTTTTTCTGAGACTTGGCACAGGCCTTTAAATTTTTTCTTCTTGTTGTTGAACTCCATAAAGTTCAGGAGCCAAACTGGCTGACTGGCATGCAGAAGCGCAGTCCTCTCTGCTAAAAAGCCTGTGGTCAGGATGAAACACTTAAGAAAATGGAAACAGAGATTTCCATTCCCCAGCAGAAATGGAGCATTATAAACAATGGGAGAAATCTGTGACTGGGCTATAGTGGAGGAAAGGGGTAAAAAAATACTCTTAACGATACACTGAGTTCTCTTGAAAGTATATGAGGCTTTAGTCCTTGCCCCTGCCCTGTGCCCATTACTGCTGGGGAGTATGTATATTCAAGACATAACATCAAAAAATGTGTCTCTATCTCCCCACTAATATCTAATCTGTAATGGAAACCTCCAGTGGGACTAAAAAAAAAGTGTAGGGACTTAGATCTAAAAATGATATCTGATAACGTGAGGGCTTATAGCCTGGCAGGAACCCAGACCCCCAGGGTAACACAATGCAATGATTAGAAGCTAAAGTTAGGCAAATGCAGTCTGAAGTAAAATAGAAATTACTAACTGTGAAGGCAACAAAGTGTTTAAACAGGGGACTGAACAGACACCCTGTGGTTTAGGATCTTTAAGATGAGAGCAGATAGTTGGACAAAATATGACCTTCAGGAAGAATTCACATAGCTGGGACATACAGGGTTGGGGCTGAGTGTGTGTCTGGTATCTGGGCACCTGTGAAACTTTCTGTCCAGTCCCTTTTGTTTTGGGCCATGGAGGGAACAAGATTGCTTTGCAGGACCCTCACAACCTCTGCAGCTCTGCAGGAAGGCAGTCATTGGTGTCAAAACCGTGGAATCATAGAATGGTTTGGGTTGGAAGGGAACTTAAAGATCATCTGGTTCCAGCCCCACTGCCATGGGCAGAGGCACCTCCCACTAGACCCATGGTTCTCAGTTTCTGCATGTGAGGTTCAGGAAGCAGCCGTCCTCTCAGACATCCATGACTGGATGGTGCCAGAAACTGGCCAGGAGCTGAGATAAACAAAATGGGTCCACCTTCTCTACAGACCTGCAGCAAATCCTGTCTTGCAAGGCCTAGTGGATGGGTTTTGGCCACAATTGCAGAGCTGTAATGATAATAGGATTCAGAATTAAGAATATTTCCCCATCCCATGCAGAGGATCCCATGGGAGAGGAGAGTTTTCTTCATGAAAATTTGCCTGCTCATTTCAAACAACTATCAGATTCCAGCCATCTCTCTTAGCAGTTTACTTGATGCCCTTGGCTCTGAATAGAAACTCTTCAGATTATCTTGAGAAGTACTGGACATCTGCAGCTTTTTCTTTCCACCGCTGAAATGGGGCAAAGAAAAGTGGGACTGTTACAGCAAATCAGTCTTCAGTGCCTTGGTTTTCTTGCCCTGCCTTGCTTGTGATGCACTGTGTTTTAGCTTCCTGCTAAAGCAAATGGTTTATTGAATATATATATGATTGGGTTCATATAGGGACTTCAGGGTAATATTCAATGTCCTAAAATATACGTTCGGTCAGATTAGGTGATTTAAGAACTCCTTAGACTATATGAAGCTATGAGAGACAGCTATGTGTCTGTCTGATTAGATTTCACAACATAGCAAACAGATTTAAATCGGCACTTGCGCTTTTTTCCCTCTGGGAACAACTTGGGTACAGCTCCCCCCCTGCTTCCTGGGAAGTTTTGGCATAAAGACTTTCCCCGAGTCTGGTTCTTGCACAGTGGTCCCAAGACCTTGTTTCATGGGCAGTATGTTGACTGAGAGTGTTTCCAACATTAGTCATGGCCACAGGAAATTAAAAGGCTAAAACTGAGACAGATAGGAAGAGCAAAGCATGACGATGCCCCCAGCACATTCCTGCCTGAGCACTATTTTGGCCAGGCCACAGGACAGAGAGTGTTAGATTAGATACCACAGGCACCGGTGTCATGAAAGATTTTCCTATTAATTGTGTTGCCCTTAACTTCACCAGCAGGTACAGGGCTAGGCTTTCTGCTGGATTTGTGTGTTGAGGACGTTGTCCATTTTATGCCTGCAGAGACTTTGGCTAACATCTATGATGCTGCTTTTCCTTTTGCTTGGTGTTTGTTCCTTCTCTGAAACTTTCTCAAGCACAGGCTAAAATGTGACTTATATATTACACCACTTTTGCTAAGATCATCAGAAGCCTTTAGACATAAACACCTAAAAATAAAACATTCCCCCCCTACTAATATTGAGCCCACCTGTAAATGGGACTTTTGCCTGGCTGAGAATTTCAGGATGCATTAGGATTCAGAGAGAAACCACAGGAAAAAATAACAGCTATCAGTCTCCTAACTGACCATGGAAAGCACATTAGAGAATGTATAAATAAATGGTGGCTCTGCTCAGACCTACCCCTTGTCATTGTGTCATCTTTTTTCTTAGTTCATGGGATAGTAGAGAAAGTGAGCGAAAGAGATTCAAGTTAAGCCAACTATAAAAGCATATTAAGCTAATGCTGTATCCACTAACCTGCTATTTTGATTTGGCAGTCCAAGCCTGAAGGCAAATCCTCTTCCCCAGGCGTCCCAAAGTCCCCTTCAGGTCTGCAATAGTCACCTTGTTCTTCCTTTAACCTGAAGCAAGGGGTTGCTGCTGCCGAGCCCCAGGAGGAATGGACTGACAAGAACAGGGGTTAAATGTCTTTCCACTTCTGGAAGTCTGTTTTTGCCAAGTACTCTGTCCTGTCAGTTACAGAGGGAACAAACGCAAGCAGCAGCAGCAGCAGCAGCTGCTGATCTTGCTCTTTTCTAGTCTATAATTATAACGCCACTTGCCATCGGAAGGACCCCTTTCATTTGAAGGAAGAATCTTGTGACGGTTTGGCTGGCATCTCCAGTTTTCTACATTTGATTCCCCATCCCCAAAATGGGATGGACAAGAAGAGAATGTTTTTCTCTGAGACTTCTCTTGAAAAGCGTGATGTCTGAGCCACCTTGTGAAGACACATCAGTGAATAGCACTGACTACATCTAAACAGGAAAACTGGAGACAATTTCACCAAACTTGAGAGCGTGCTCCAGCTGCACCTTGATCCCACCATGGAGCAAACCTTTGCTGCATTGCTGGTTCAAATTGGGAAATCAGGATTCTGGGACGTGCTGTAAACATCACACCCATCCCTCAAAACAAGCAGAGTTGCTGCTACCAAAAGACTCAGTAAACCTATTAATGATGGTACATTTTAGCATGTGGAAGCCTTTCTGCAACTGATGGATCTGCACAGAACATTTTCCCCCCTTTCCCTTTGTCAGATGAGATGAACTCTGTCTTTTATGACCCATGGCATTAAGAGGGAGCTGTAAAAGGTGTTAGACTGTAAAAGCCCAGGAGATGTCATATAATGTTGCCGTAAATCTCTATGGAGAATAAAATAATGTAACTGAAGTAAATAAAAAAATTGCAGGGGTATAGAGAAAACAAGATTTACAGATTTAATACATTTTATGGTGAAAGGTTTCCCCCCCCACCTTAGTCCCATTAAGCTATTTGAGGCCACTTATTTAATTAGAAATCCCTCAGAAGGAAAAAAAGTTGCTGCTATTGTTTGCCTTTCTTTTTGTTGGCGATGGCAGAAGGAAGATACTTTGATGTCAAAACAGGCGAGACATTAGACTGTGGCATGTGTGTGTCAGGCAGCAGCCTGTGGCAAAAGATGACAAATCATTTTAACATTCAGTGACTTGGCATGAAGAAACATACTGCCTGATCCTATTACAGTGACTGCCCTCTGCAAGGAAAACTCCTAACAACAGGGATATTTTAAGGTCAGTGGTGGAATAATTACTTGGAAAAAAAACATTTTTCTTTGCTGAGTATAATGGCTTGCTGGTCTCACTGAGCAGTAAATAATAGCACCTCTGTGTGTCAGTGGGTATCAGGTGGTTTTCCTGGCAGCTTTTCATTCTTCCTGCAGATTGGAGCAGCTGAGATTGGTCCTCTGGCTCTGAGCTGTTTTGCAGAAGACATGAGATTTAGAGCTCCAGTGTGTTCAGAGGCAGAAAGAAATACAGGTTTCCAGCTGTGTAGCCCCATTGTGAGTGGTTCTGTAGGAAATACTCCTCTTTTTATCAGTAAGGTGCCCCTAAGTCCTTGCTGGATGTTACCCAAAGACATGCAACTTTTTTCTCTCTCCTTCATTTCCTCCCTCCCCAAGAGAAGCATACTTGACTGGTATAGAGCCCTTGCTAACAGTGGCTGCGGTGTGGTTTTACTGCATCCTCTGACTTGACTGGGCATATCCTTTCCCAGGTAATGGTGCTTCCATTTTAGGGACATTTGAGGGTCCAGTCCCCATAGGTTTCCTGGGTCTACCTGGATGTTGGAGGAAGGGAGGAGAGAGTGACAGCTTGTAACTGCAACTGCAGAGTTCCCAGTTAATGAACGTACTACCTTTTGTAGCTGATGCTAATACCTGTGTTAGCACGAGTGAGCAGAGACCTTTATTGTAAATTTTAAGGCAGTCTTACCTTTTAATTCAGCTCTTCGGTTTGGCTTTATATTGATATTTTGAACACACAACATTAATAACACACTGGTGGTCAGCTCCAAAAGCTTAATTGTTACAGAAGGGCTGTGAAAGCCATCACACCAATTTCAAGGTTCAGCAAAGGCTACCTATAGAGCTCTGCAAAAACCCCTTTTTCCAAGACATTAGAAGCTTCCTTCTTCTTTAGAGACAGAGGATAAAGATGGGGACTTAGAAGGAAGGAAATAGCAATAAATGGTGTTCCCAGTCTCTGATGGAAGTGTCAGCCAAGGCTAAAGCCTTAGAAAATATTGGTTAATGACAGTCACACTCCTTTGCTTCTGGGTTATGTTGACGTGGCTGTGACAGTCCTCCTGTATAAGAAATGCCTGCTGGAGCAGTAAGAGGGCTGTTGGCAAGGAAGCCATGTGCAGGACATTGCTGCAGCAAGCACACAGCTAAGCAGAGTTGTGTGGAGGCATCAGGGCAAAGGGAGGCCTGTGGCATCTGTTCTTCTGCCCCTCCACTGCTGGGCAGCAGTCTCACAGGGGTGTTACAGCAGTGGGGATGGAGAGACACCAGGCACAACTGTCCCATGTCCTCTTCCTCCCCCCAGTTGTTGTCCACCACATGCCAATGTCAAGAGACAGCACGGCAGCAGTGGCAGGAGAAGTGGGGTGCCCAATGGGCAGAAAAGATGGAGCTGTCATACAGTGGTTTCATGGACACTGCTGATTTCCTGGCCTCCTCCCAGGTAGCAGCAGTCAAGGTTGGGTGGGGTTGCTTCCTTATGGCAAAAATCACCCCCCTGTGCAGGCTCTTTCATGCATCCTCCCTCCAAAATGCCTGGCAATGAATCCCCACTGCTGCATGCTGCTCATCGCTGACGAGCTTTCAACAAGTTGGGATAGACACATTGTGTTGGGACAGCAGGCATTAACTGTGCAAGGCAGCCTTGGGCAACTTGACAGGAAAGGGGACATGGGTTTTCTGGAGTCTTATCTGCCTGCAGCTATCCAGGAACAAGCCTGGACCAGTTCCCAGAAATTCAAGAGAAAGGATTTTTTTAAAAATAATTCTGATGATTTATTCCAAGCTGTCACAGTGAAGAGTAGTCCCTCAAACACTGAACTCGGGAATGGACTGAAGAACAGAGACCTGCAGTCTGTGACATGGTATTAAGCACTGGAACTCCTCTCTCATACCTCCTCATAACCCTCTATTTCTGCTGAATTTGTTGAATGAGCAAATCTGTGCTACGAAGAGTCACCTGGGCAATTTGAATAATCCTCTCACACTTTAAGACACTACTTAATGAAGAAGCACATTCAGAAAGGGTGCCAACTGATTAACTGGCTAATGGGCAGCTGATGTGTGCAACATAATAGGGGAAATAAATAAATGTGTGTTTTTGAAGGAAAAAAGAAGAAAAAGTTCCGTAAGGGTTTGCCTTTGTATTGCCTCCTCTCTGCTATGTGACTGTTTCTACCATAAGATGTATACATAATTACAAACACTTATTAGATTTTTAGACAGAACTAAGTCCACTGCAGAAAATTAAGTTTTATAGCAAATTCTTAAAATCTCATAGTAACGAGCAAAGACTTGCAAACTCTTGCTAGAATATACAATATAAACCACTAGTTTTTTCACCTTCATATTTAAGAAATGATTTTGCTGATCTTGGAGACCATTAAAAATCTATATGAAGTCTTATTAGGGACTTTTAATCCAAATGAAAATCTCTTCAAGCCATAATAAGTAATACTTTGTTAAGATATTCACACCTTTGCTACCGCATGCAATTATCTGTAATAGGTGTCATATTGCAGATAGCACAAAGAAATTCTGTTCATATAAACTATGTTCCTAAGAGGTTACCAAAAGCAGGATGGATTTGCAAAGTGTGTAAAATAGTATTTCACATTTGCAATTAATAGTTTAATTTTATCACTTCTTGTCCTTTTTCTGACCTTTCCTGGTGGACATCCTTAGAAAACGTTGTTGCATCATGAAAAAGAGCAAAAGAGGTTCTTTTGTTTTACAAGTGTATATTGTAGACAAGAATTTGAGAGGTCTCATCTATAAAAATAGTTTTTAAAAGTTCCTGTGTATGCAGCTTTACTAATGATCACTGCTAATGGTGTATTTTGGATTTTTGTTCTCTTGATGTGCTTTGGACACATACAAATCACACAGAGACAAAAACATTTTAGTGCTGTGTAACTAGACAGGTTTTGCTAATATCAGCCACGGGTGTTTAACAAGATAGCGCAGTGTAACAGATGGTAGAAATCCATCAAGTACAAGTTATCTCATATTTGTGCTTCCTGTTCCTCTTTGCTCTTGATTTTTGTGCTCATTTACACTGGAAGATTTCTGGAATTCATACTGTGTGCTAGTGAAGCTTCAAGCAAACAGTCCAGTATGCGTAACAACAATGTTAATGCCAATATCCAAAGAAATGCCATAATAACTAGGCTAAAATGTGGTTTGAACAGCATGAAAGAATTTTCTTATTGAAAGAAGTGAATAATTAAAGTGTTGGGAAGAGGGCAGTATCAAAGAAGCTGCTGTCAGATTTTCTCAGATGATAATATATTGGTTTTTGCTTTATTTTTCTACTTACTGTCACTTGCTGCTGGAACTCCTGTCTTAAACAAATGAGTAAATTAACATAAAATGCCCTCTGCCTGTAGAATGAACATGTAGAGGGCTGCAGAGAATGTGTGATATCTTGCAGTCTCTTTCATGAGAGAAATTGCAATAATTAGAAGGTAATCTAGCGGGAGAGATACCACCGTACTTAGCATCACTCAGTGTGGATTGTGGAAATATACTTTAAAGGAGGCTCTTTTATCTCTGAAAGTCACATGGTAGAATACTTCAGAGGATTACACATGAATTTGTCTGCAGGATAAAGCTTGCTGCCCCAACAGATTAATTCTCTGAGTAATGTAAAACTGCATTCAGAAACACCTTGTTTTGCAACTTCCTTGTGATGAAATCAATATAATTTGTTATGTGGTAGTGTTGAGTTCGGTATTAGAAATATTATTATTACTGTGACTGTTATCAGCCTCAGCAATTCTTTTATTGCTGGAAGGCACAGACACACAAAAGCAAACAGATGTCACAGCGTGCGGCTTGTCAGATGGAAGATGGGATCAACACAGCAACCAGGAATAAGGTGTCCAGGAACTAGGCTCAAAAGTCAGTGCCTGGACTGACTGGGGGAGCTTTCTCTTAAGACCCAGCTCTCTAAAGTGCTCTACCTTGTCCATCTGAAACAGATTGGGTGGGTTGATTAATATATGCTAATGTAGCTTCAGCCTAAGTGAAAGCTAAATGGCCAAAAGGGCAATTGCAGAAGCAAAGGTGCTTGTTGTTCTATGGACTGGCTTTTCTGAAGTTAATGTCATTCTGCTTCACAAGATGACCAAGGTTTCAAAACTACTTGTACAATGTCAAGCATTTAATATTAGATAATTCCCTTGTTTGCCTAAAAATGCAGATGATCTCACAGCCATTTGCATCATCCTCCTTTTGTACATGCAGGATGCTGCAAAACTGTAACTACTTTTTTTAATGAGGAAGTGATGTTAACAGAATTTTGTATTGTTGTGGGCATGGAAGAATACTGATGGTTGATAAATAGTCTGTGCTTCATAAGGTATATTAATGTCTCCTGCACTTCTAGGGAGTTAGATTTGAGAAAGAGGGATCTTTCCTCACATCAGAATGTGTCTTTTGTAAGAATACCAAAAGTGTTTATTTGTATTAGAGTTAATAATGCATCTTTGTACAACAAGCACGTTTGTGCTCTCAGTCAAGATTTTAGAGGTATCACTGGAAGCATCGTAAGCTTGTGTTCGTTATGGCTTAAGGAGCTCGGTTTTCAGTGAGCAATGTTACATCTCTGAGAGTAGCAACTCCTGTTCCCTACATGGAAATAAAATAATAATAACAACAAAAATAATAATAACAGCGATAACAATAATACATAGCAATGGACAATACACATAACAGTACAATTGAACCATTCTGTTTCTCCCACTTAATAATTAATGAGGGCAGCTTTGCTTATTCTTTGAAGAAATTCTCTCTGCAGACATATTTTGATTTGTGTATATGAAAAACCACCTGTAAGAATGGTGATCCAGATTAGTGCATGACTTTAAGAGAAAAACACTGTGCAGCAATGACTGATGCAAAGCTGTGGTGCGCTTTACCATATACAACACTCTTAGAGATGTGATTAAACCATGCTGCATCTGGTTGGAGAAACTATACCCTTCATTATCTGTTTTCAAATTAAAGGAGTCTTCAAAATGCAGGGCCATGAATGCAACTGGAACTGTAAGGATGGAGGATTTTCATGAGCTGCATCTTGGGCAGAGAGATACGTGAGAGTATCTACTTGTATGAAAGGGAAAGATGAGACAGAAGAGATTCAAAGAATGAGATGGAGGCTAAGAACAGACAGAAAAGCATTTGCAGGGAGAAGTGTTTAGAAAAGGCAAGTTCTTTTTAGTTAGGTATTGTCTGGAAAGGACTTGGAACAGTGTTTGCTATATTTGTGAGAATAAGATTATTGGTATCTGTGCATAAAAAAGGATTACATCAGCATGGCTGATCACCATCCCTTTGTTTTTGTAAAGTGAACGATTCACATAAATTCTTTTTCTTACTTAGCTAGTTCTAGTTTAGAAAAACACAACAAAACAACAACAAAGCCTGGTAATATTTACTGCTATAAAACTGGAGCCTGATATACACGTGGAAAGGATAAAACTGAGGACTTTAGCCTGTGACCCAGGTGGTCCTGACAATCCTGTATGAAAGCGAGCGAGCTCTGGCTTTCCTCCCTTGCATATGTCAGTGCTAAACATTTCCCTCAGAACTTTCTTTGTTTGCTTTGCAGATATTGAATAAGAAGGAAAAAAAAAAAACCCAAACCAACAAAAAGAGTATAAAAAGAG
The DNA here is from genome assembly GCF_000696875.1 of Nestor notabilis. Lineage (NCBI taxonomy): Eukaryota > Metazoa > Chordata > Aves > Psittaciformes > Psittacidae > Nestor > Nestor notabilis. Next base: position 61,702 of record NW_009909589.1, read on the forward strand.
AAAGTAGCGTCCAAGAAAAAGAATAGTGAGTTTAGTGAACCAACAGAGATAAACACCTAGCCTTTCCTTTTTCTATGGATAAGCTTAATCATTTCCACCTGAACTGCAACAAACCCTCTCATTCTCTGCTTTATACATCTTTTCACTTAAAAAAATGCCTACACAGCCTGGGTAGTTTTTTCAAAACATGCACTATGCTGTGTTTGTTTACCTTAGTTCAAAACTGAAAGTCTCATTGCTCCCTCAGACATGAGGTTTAGTCTCCGAGCCAAGGGCAGATGAAACAAACCCTGGGCAACTTGTGTCACTGCTGAGCCAGTACATGACCCAGAACACAGGCAGGCATCGAATGGTGCTAGGCAAGGAATTTTGTCTTCAGATTCCTCATTCCACATTTCCAATCAATGTAAATAACACAGATGTAAATGCTAGTGGAGACAAGACTCCTGGGGGGCCTGACTTTTAAGGTCACTTTGGAAGGTGTAACAGAGTAATCCCTATCTTTTGTGGATCTGGAACTGCTCTGGTTTCAATACTACTTCAGCATTTTTTACCATCTACTCAGCTGAGTGAAGGATTCAGATCACTTTTCAGACATGCCTCACTGCTGCACTGAACTTGCAGAGCATTGCCACCATGAGTGTGCCAAGATGGAAAAGACAGAAAGAGACAAGTAGAAGAAAAGGGCACTCTAAACTGTGAAGTATTCCTATGCCCACTGGAGTGATGTCCATACCAACTAGGTCATGCTGGATAGAAGATTAATAAAACAGTATTTTGATCATACAGGCAAGTGATTAGTACCTGCAAAAACTTTTCCGTAAGACCAGCTCATCTCACAAAGCAGAACGTAGCAATAACTGGCAGCCTTGGTTGAAGTCTGCTTTTGAATCTCTGGGTCATTGAACAAAAATAAAGAAAAATCAGCCCATTGAAGCCACATCTTCAATTTTTATAGCAACTTGGGTCTGAAAGAATGAAGACCGTTGACAAAATCATTATTTAAACTTTATCACGTGACAGATGTTTTGGGGAAGGAGGAAGAAGTGTCATGAACTTCAGTCAAGAGATGAATAAACTAAGGCACAGGAAGGGTAGCCATGTCCAAAGCAGATTTGTGAATAAAATACAGGATTTCTGAATCCTCGCCCTATGATTTTACTTGTTATTATTCAGAGTATTTGGTGGAGCTATTTTCAGAGTCTCATCAAGTAGAAGGATTCTCAAGTTTTAACTATAGTTTTGTCAGAGCTACAAAGTTTGTTTGGCTTTTGGGGGGTTAACTTTTGGGTAAAAATGTACTTTGTATTTTTATTTTCTGATTTCTAAGTACAGGTTTGGCATTGCTGCTGTCTTCCAACTAGAGATGAACATGTTGTACTATTTTTAATCGCATTCTGGATCCGTCCCTGGCTTGCTTCTAAAGATAAACGAAACCACATGTCAGTCCTTACATAAGTTGGTAAGGCCATTTCAGTTTTTTTTGTTTCTTCTGCTTAGTATTAAGTTACATTTATAAGCACCTTCAAAGAGCCTAGAAACATTATTTATTTCATATGCAACAGCAGAATCTGCCCAGATGGGCAGCTTATTTGTAGAATCAGTCTTATGGCTAAAGTGGAAAACTGTAAACTAACACTCTTGAAGGGGAAATTTCTTTTTAATCCTTGTAATTTAATAGTTGTCATTTAATAGCTAATAGAGAATTTATATTCTTTATTCATTTGGATCTTCCCTGATTAGTCTGGGTTCTGTGTAGTCATGTAAAGGTTGGGTATTTTTTTAACACAGTAAAGAATTTGTCATTCTTATTATATTGTATCAATGAATCCTGCAGGTTGTGTATGGATGATATATACTGTATATAAAAGGAATATATTCCCCAAATTTATATTTTTTTTTGTATTCAAGCCTTGATTTCTAATTAAGGAATATAAGGCTTTAATGAGCATTTACTTTTTAGACATCATTTTAAGTTTCTATTTCTGATGCTGATTTAGTATGTTAAGTCTAACAGAGGAGAGAACTATGAAAGTGGTCTGAGGTTTTGATGCTGCAACAGATTATTTAAGGACATTATTTGAGTAATTCCAAGACAAATGTGAAAGAATCAATATATATGATACAGATAGAGTTTGGTAAGGCTTTTGAAGTGTCTTCCTATGACATCTCATAGAAAAGGAGGCACACACTGTCTAGCATAAACTACTGCAAAGACAATACAAGACTGATAGGAAAACCATGTTCATACCATGGTTTTGGATGGATAGTTGTTAAAGTAAAGCATGTCATCTCAAAGAATCATTCTCAGCTGGACAGGGTGCTGGGCCATCTTGTCTAGACTGTGCTTTTGCCAAGAAAGATTGGACCAGATGATCATTGAGGTCCCTTGCAACCTGGTATTCTATGATTCTGATTCTCACAAAGTGCAATACTTTAATTAATGACTTGGCTGATCTAATAGACAGTGCACTTATCAAATTTGCAAAATATTAATGGCCATTTTTTGTTTTTTTTAAGAGCAAGATTAGAATTCAATAAGAATTAATGGACATAGAAGAAAGCTCACAAGTAAAGTTATACACAAGTTGGTGAAAGACTGGATAGGGATCATTCTGCTGCCATAAGAAAAAAAGCAAGGAATCTTTGCTGGGATGTATAAGCAGGTGTGTGATATGTTAAAGCCAGTGCTGTTCAGGCCGTAGCTGGAGTACTGGGCCTGGTCCTGAGCATTGTTCTCCTACAGTGAGGAGATGAGGACCCACAGGAAGAAGCTCAGAGAGAATAATAAAAAACAATTGGGGATCTAAAACCCAACACCTGTGAGGAAAGGTTAAAATAACTCTGTTTATTTTTTGAGAAAAATTGAGGGGATAGGTGATGCCATGAAATACCCTGAAGATTGTTGCTTCCTGCATCCAGTGAGATAAGCTCATTACCTCTTGTCCTACACTGCAGCAAAGCAGATAAGGTTAGACTTTGGAAAATATTTCTAACTCCAAGGTTAGTTCAGCACTGGAGTGCACTGGTTAGGGAGGCTGTGCTGTCTTCCATTGCTGGAAGTTTTAAGAAAGAACTTCAAGATCAGATAACAGCAATCCTGACTATTTGCTATTATTTTGTGTTAATTTTAGTGCGTAGATTTAAAGAAGAACACAGATCTCACTGGGTTTAATGTTCTATCAGTTGAATCAGGAAAAGCAGCAAAAAGATAAGAGCTGTAGTTTTAGGACTACTATACGCTGGATGCCTGTTTATGCCAATGTGCCAATTAGATTTGCTTTCCAAATGATTAGCTAACTGTTGAAGTAATATGCCTGACTGGGGAATTCTTGTCTATATAATGATTCCCCAAATTGCTATCACTGTTTCAGCTGAGCTTGGAGCGGGGGGGGGGGGGTATCTCTAAAATAGGTAAGATTTATAGTCTCTGTATCTTTTTGTAAATACTTTGTTTCTTTTCACTGTGCTATGGGGTGAATTCTACTAACAGATTCATCCTGTGGTTTGCTTGAGTTTGTTGTTTTATAACGTCTTCATTGAAAGGGAAATAATAATTACAGCTTATTCAGTATTAAAAGCAGAAAAAAAACCCCAAAAAACCAAACAATAAAAGAAACAAGTAGGAAGTACCATAGGAGAGTAGAATAAGAATTCAATATTTACCTGCTTTATTTATCCATGAAATTGTTGAGATATCCTCCCCCACCACACACTCGAACATCTTCTATAAAGAGAACAACTGTCTCATTCTTTTACTTCTCCCAACCCGTAGGAGGAAAAATTTGGTTAGTTGGCATTTGTGTTTGTGTGTATAGATGAGAAAATTTAGTTAAATTCAGATCAAAGAAAAATGATGCACTTTTAGTTTCTCTCAAGTCCTGCAGCCATTCTTGCCTTCAGCAGGGAAGCCTACCAATAGTCTGGGGCTACCTTCTCCAAAACGCTTTTGTCTGTTATGCTTTTTACTCCCTGAAACAATATTCTTAGGTCCAGTGCATTGTAACTATTAGCAGCCGCAACAGAAGATACATTCTCTTGGATGGTTCAAATGCAACAGAAGACCTGGACAGAGAGAGATACAGTTCAGGGGGACTCTGTGCAGTGCCAGAACTGTTTGCAATGATGTTTACCAGATTTTGCATAAGTATGACTGGAGAGAAGCTACGCAAGTGAGACGGTCAGTTGCTAGTATGCAGATTACTGGAGCCAAGTCTGTGCCGAAATACCTGTCCAGCTTTCTAACGAGCTAGAGAATGGGAATTTCTGATCTGGGGCATTTAACCACACCGAGGAGTTCAAAAGGAACAGATGAACTGATTGAACAAGCTGAGTGAATAGATTTGATTGGAGCAGCAAATACTAGTGTTCATTAGAAACAATGCAGTTTCGGCAAAGTCCACACTCCAGATTTTGTACATTGTGCTGTTTTCTTGAATGGTCCTGTCAGACTACATCTATGTAATCAGAGATTGCACCCATGGCATATGTTATTCCACCAAAGCTGCAAATCATATATCACTTTCCATTGGCAATGTCTCTGCTCATTTAGAACAATAGTGATTCATGGTTGTATTTCTAAAAGGACTTCCAGTTTTCCTGGTTGCCACAGACCTGAGGGCACTAAAAGGCCTTAATCATCCTGATCAGCCTCATCTGGAGCCCCACTCTTCCTATCGTGGGCAGGGATTCCAGGGCTCCATTTAAGCTCAGGCCCAGGCCACCAGGATTTGATTCTGCTTTGTGTTAGGTGAGTTTGGTTGTTCCTTCTTTGAATGAGCCTCAGACCTACATTATAGGTGTGGGTCTACATATAGGTGTCTAGTTCTGTCTCTTGCTTTTCCTGGTAAGACTTCCTGGGTGGATCCTGGACTTGATTTGACATGCCACCTTGTGTATGACTATGTTGCTATCACCACCCTGTCCTGTTCTTGGCTGTGCCCTCACTGATGGGGTTACCCTTGGCTCCCAGCTGATGATGCCTGGAGGAACATCCCTGCTCTGATACTGATGTTCAGCTTGGGAAGGAACCAAAGGCTGGGTAAAAGTACCCTTTTAAAATAGATTGAAGAAAAAAAAAATTGCTTACTTCTCATTTATGTCTCTGGATTTAATCCAAATTGTTTCAACTTTTAATTTTAAGCATGTAAGTTATATTTGCTGTGATTTGTTACTGTCTGACTTTTTGAAGTATTACATACAACAAAATACAGGAGTACTTTGACAAAATAAATCTGTTGGTGGTTAATTTTGGCACAGTCAAATGTCTTTGAACTGTATAGCTTTTATTTCTTGAAATGCAAGATGTCTAATCTGGTTAAGACAGCAGACTGTCATGCTAAGTACAGTCACTGTACAGGATTAAAAACTATAGGATTACAGATCGTAATTATAGCCTCTTATCAGTTTACTATGTCTTAATACATTGTTTTCAACTTCTGACTTCACTTGTCGTGTCTCTTTTGCAATCATGTTTTTAATGACCTTCCTGATGAACTTCTATTTTGGCAAACCTGTATTCTGAGAACAGTGCTTGGGTTCTACTGCATGCCAGTATTAGCAAATTAAATTATTTTAAAGCTTTTCAAACTGCTTCCAGAAAAGCTGTAGATGATGATTTTCTGTAGCCATTCTTGCTGCCTGAGCCCCCTGGTAGTCAGTGCAGATTTACATACTGAAAAGGAATTTAAAAGATCTTCATATTTATAGTTAATATATTTACTGAAAGATGAATGCATTGATACATTTACCTTTTGACATCTCTTTGTCATATTATTTTTCTCTCAGTGAACTTCTTGCTTGGTGGATGCTATGGTGAATGTTCCACAGAGAACTTTATTTGTCTGTGGCTATGTCCTGCAGTACTGGCCAGACAGGATTCTTCCATATTCAGTGGAAAGCTGTCAAGATAATTAACGTTTCAATAATTGACTGGAATGCGGCCTAGATTCCTTAACTGTTGAATGGCACAAGATCTTGTTTACATTAGTTTTTTGCTAGTTCCTCGCCATTGCAGCACATGGTTCAGTTCAGCTGAAACTAACAACAAGGGAAGTACATTGTCCAGCCAATATTGCTGTCATTTGAAGCATGTTTTCTGGCACTGTTAGTAGAGCAGTGGTAAAATGTAGACCTGTTTATAGCAGCTTTCCAACATTTTGCCTACATTTTAAAAGGCACAGGAAACACTGAACAGTAAAGACCAGGACTTCAAAAGGAAAAAAATGAAGGCTGCATGTTAACCTCTGAAAGGCAGGAAAATTGCCCCAGCCACCCTGCTTGTGTCAGGGTGGCAGTAATGACGGCTTAAGGACGTAGGCAAGCCAAGATGAGAGGTAGTAGTAATATGTCTATCTGACAAACTGGTAGAGCTGGAAAACCACATTTTTTTAGCAGGTGAGCTCTATTTTTGCACTTTATGTGGCCTTATTTCACAAGTCTTGTGTATATAAATTACAGTTTAGTCTTTAATTATTACATACATTAGGCAGGCTCAGAAGCTGATTTGGAGCAGTGCTTGCCCTGTGAATGAAAATCAGTGGATAATGAACTGGCATATATTGCATTTTCTCATTTTCAGTTGTGTAAGCCTGTGCCTTTGTTACCATACGCCATTAAATACAGAATTATTAACTTCCTTGTGTTTCTCACGGCAACAAAACATTCAGTCTTTAACAGCCCTGTCCTCACCTGCCCTTGAACAGAAGCAGTGTTTTAGCTAAGGCTCTTCCAGTGGAGGCACAGAAACGTTGGCCGGTGTCTCCTGATGCCATGAGGTGTTTGCAGCCTGTCCGTTTGCTGCCACCCTTCTTGTGAAACGTGGTGCCTGACAGCACTTGTGCCCTTCGCTGTGTCACTCGTGTCTCTGGCACCTTTCCAGCCAGGCCCTAAGGAAACAACATTGAGTTACCAGAATCTAGTGTAGTTGATCTGATCTAAGGATTTTGCGGACAGTGTTTGCTGTGGGCTGCTCTGGCACCACTGGCAGCGAAGGGATG
>NW_009909590.1:0-3543 GCF_000696875.1 Nestor notabilis
GGGTCGTTGTTTTCCTCCCTACCCTGGAAGACGCCGCAGAACCCGGGCGATGGTTACTAACCCCGCGTTTCTTCTTTCAGAGACCGAAGAGAGGACTCTGCTAAGCTTAAGGCTGCCAAGGGGCCTGGTTTGTAGTTCAGGCCCCGAGCAACAGCCTGAAGCTTTAGCTTGTGAGCACGGGGGAAAGGAGGCTGTTACCCGTGGCACCAGTCACCCGTGGTGCCAAAATACACCTAAGAAAGCTGGCTATAAAAGCATATTATTTTGCTTTAATAAACTCTGAAATCATTATTACCCCATAAACAGGGAGATAGCTGAAGCTACCAGTTAAGTAGCAGCAATCTGGTACAACTACACAAATTATTGCTTACATTTGCAGCAATCTGTTCCTATGTTAATACAGAGATCTACCAATTTAGCAATTGCTCATCTGGAAAAATGTTCATTAATCTCATATACGGAGAAGAATATATACTTTGGTCTTTATACACCTTCTGTATGTGGATTGGTGTTGCCATTACAGTTCCAAGAACCTAGAAACACCGTGTTTTCTTTTTCCTTCTTTTTTCCTTCTTTTTCCCTTCAGTTTTTGGACAGCTATGTAGCTGCAGTGCTATTTGGCTTGTGGCGACTCACCCATTAAGCTTTAATTTTTAAGGCTGACTTACACGTCCTGAAAAATGAAAAGATTTTAATGAAAATACTGACAGACCCTTAAATTACATAGCTAGACTAACACCTACACCACCAACAACAACAAAGAAACAACATCCATAATAATATTGTAAGCTGCAGTTTCATGAATGAGACAAATGCAATTTGCTATTGGAGTAATTTTGCTCTGCAACAAAATTTGTTTAATGACACTGTCTGGGTCTTGAATTAAACAGCACTTGCATATTCAGCTGTTCTGTATGCCCTGCATCATCATGAGGAAAAGGCAAGCCATGTTGCTTTGCTTATAGAATAATTTAAGTAATAAAACATCTATTTTTCTAAAGCACAGTGCTTATTTGAAACTGTCTGGGATGGTGCATACCAAGAGCATCATTATTCTTCTCCTGTCTGGTGAGTCCTGTCGTGTTAGCAGAGATAACAGGAAGAAGTTGCAGCCTTGAGGATCTCACTGGGCCCTGGAGGTTGCAGATGGTGATCCTGCGGCTGGCTGCTACTTGTTCATGAGGCAGATAAACCTGATGCTGAGCCATCTATCTGCCAGCACACTGCACAGCAGTTTTAGACAGGTGGAAGTGCAGAAAGAAGATTTTATAAATCAGTTCCCTGCCTTGTACCACCTTTTGTTTATCAAGGGATTACAAAGTGCCTTGAAATCGGTGCAATTTCTACGCCTAACTTCAAAAAGAAAGAGAGGTTGGGGAGCTTGATACCAAAGGACGTCTCAGCTGTCTCAGATAATGGTTGGGTTAATTTGGCTATGTCCGCATTAAAACTTGCAGAGCAAAGCAAATGGTCTTCACCTGCACTTCAGGTTAACTGCATGTCTCTCTATTTGCATATACCTAACACTTCCCACCAGCACAAGGCACTGTGGATATACCCCATCTGTTGTAAATGATAAGCTTTGTATTGCCAGTGGATACCAAAGCTCCTGTCACCAAGCTCAGCTCCCTTCATCCAAGGACAGAAGGCTTAAGTCTACTGACAGTACACATGTATCGCTGCACAGAAAGCAGAAACTGGGAATGGGAATACAACTCTCCAAGCTGCACAGGGACGTTGCAGAGTACACGTTGTGCTACATACGCTTTCATCTGAGGTCTAGCAACATACTTTATATAATTTCTTTTACAAATTCCTAGAGAAGGTGTCTTTTCATCTAAGCATTGTGAGCCGTGTCAACTGAAGAGCACGAGAAAGCCTGGTATACACTAAAAAACAATAATCTTCTCTGAGTAAGAAAAAAAATATTAAATACAGAATCATAGAATGTTTTGGGTTGCAAAGGATCTTAAGTTCATCTAGTTCCAACCTGCTGCCACAGGCAGGAACACCTTCCACTAGAGCAGGTTGCTCCAAGCCCCGGTGGCCAAGCTGGCCTTGAACACTGCCAGGGATGGGGCAGCCACAGCTTGTCTGTTTGTGATCAGCATTAGTCATACTAACTGGCCAGCTTTGGTATTGATGATTTTAACCTAGCATCAGTGTCCTGCAGTACAAAGTGCAGCCCTGTAGTCATTTTCATGCTTGTGGTTTCTGTTAAATTTAACCCCACAAGAGAAGAAACCGAGGCACAGACGCGCCAAATCTCTTGCCCAAGCTCATAAATGCCAGTTGGGAACAGCATCCAGATTTCATTAGACTTGGTTCAGCTTCCAGTCCAGCTCTCCCCATTGCAGTCTCTTTAACAGCTCACAAGAGTTTTAGAAGTCAAACTATGGAAAAGATTAGCATGCTCTTCAAACCCTCCTGATTTTTAGGGGTTTTGTCAGCATTCGGGATGGTGCTGCTTAAGGGCACCTCAAACATTCGTTTAGTAGACAGGTTTTAATTTGTAATTATTTATACTGCTCTTGGTACATGATGTCTAGAGAAGATTTATTTTTGGATGATGAACCTTTATTAATCATTACAAAAAAATAATAATTTACCGTTTTCAAATGCCTTCCCTCTAGAAACGAAGTCCTCGGCAAACTCAGATGCTTGGTAATGAATGCCCTCTTCTGTTTAAATCCAGCATTGCTGCTGTAGAGGAGCTCGGCTACTCAACCGCAGGACTGCAGAATTCTTTGTCAGGCATACTTTACAAACACCATCTTGCCCTTCTTTCCAAGTAAACGCACTTAGGAGGAACCGGTCGTAGAATCCTGGCAGTCCTCATGGAAATGCCTTGACACGGGCAGAACTGCAATTTCATTTGAAAGGTATTCTCAAACATGCTCCCTTTGTTGTCAGCTGTTGACTCATAGATACACAGCACTCTAGTCTCATAACCAGTGTTATTAACATCATGATTTCGTTATAAGCTCCATCATTTCTGTGGGGTTCGGAGACTGATAACACTGGGACCAGTGATTGTTCCTCTTTCATTGTTCATGTGTAACTCCTGTTTCTTCAAGGGCCTCTCCTTTTTTAAACCATTTGAACCACTTTATGAGAGGGACTGTAGAAAGACCTGTCCCTTAATTCAATTTAATTACAGATTTTCAGGACACTGTATGGAATAAGAAAAGCTTTGTCCTGTACAAACGGCTATATGAAAATGACAGTCCTGATGGATTGAATATACTGAATAGTACCATATATCTCAGCTCCTTGGTAAACCCAGGGACTTGTGTAGTATGAGTAAGCCTAATTAAGGAAGAAATAAGGCTTGCCTTTCCTAAATACTCACCCTGATACAAATACCATATGTGGAGAGAAAGCCTCAAAGGGAAACACCAGACACCAGCCATTTCACTGTCCTTATTCTTGTCCCTGCTTTCTGTCACACTCCTGCTGATGTCCAGGTCAGCACTCATCTCCTGCTCCCTCACCTCCTTTGCTGCCTGCCTTTTTTCCCTATGACATACAGATATTTACAGT
>NW_009909590.1:3556-34156 GCF_000696875.1 Nestor notabilis
CTCCTCCCCCGTATCCCCAAGAAAAGCTCCAGTCCAGCTTCTTCCTCTTTCATCAACTGCTTTTGCCTTCATTGCCTTTTAATTGCTTTCCCTGCCATCTTGACCCCTCCATCGATGGTTGAAATTCCACTCCCTCCTCACTGCTGGAAGTTCATAGTCAAGCAGATGATTGCAGAAGTCCAGCAGTTTTAGTGCAAAGTTAAATAAGAGCAAAGCAGCATGTTTTGGTCAAGGCCAATTTGCTCTGACTGACTTGATTCCTCTCCAAATTACCAAATGCAAAGCCGAGCCCCTTTCACCAGCTGTGGGTTTTGCAGCACCAACCATACCACTGAAATAATCCAGCAGGTGACTTTGAGAGACAGGTTGAAGGACAGTTTAGCAGTCAGGTTCTTCTTTTTACTGCCTAACTGATACCAATTTAACACTACTAAAGAATAACTCAGGTGTATGGAGACTAACCTGCTTCAGGTCATGGAAGCATTTATGTGAGGACCCCAATATTTGCTGAAGAATGTCTTCCTGAGCTTCCTTTTTTGAGCAAACATGGTTGGGCTCCTCCTGTCCTAATATTTGACCTTTTCACACTTCTTTTTTAATTTCTTTTTTCCTCCAGCTCTCCTTTTGTGTAGATCTACCTGAAGCAGATGTTCTGCACACCTCGACATTACAACCACGTAATTAGTAGCAAAGATATTCAGTAATGGCTTTCCATGAAGGGGGCTAAAACAGCCTTTCACCTTTTCTCACCAGGCAGTGGATGGCTTCCTCCATTTCAGATGAACTGTCATCTAAATCCTGGTGTCAGTACTTAAATTTAGACAGGAAAATCTATTCAACATTACAAATTAATTGATAGACAAAGGTCCCTCCCTACAGAACAGTCCAACAAGGTTACAGTGGCAGCTTACCTCTGGGCATCATCAGGCTAGTGCCCAAGTTCTTGCTTTAAATCCTCCTTGTTCCACTCCTGGGCTTTGATATTTTCATTGCATCTCCTATAGCCTGATTGTGTCATTGGTCCCTTGCACGAGCAAGATCTTCCTGTCCAGGGAGATAGGTTTCCATTACTGACAGCTATACAGAGGTGATGCAGAGATGCTCAAGGCAGACTGAGCAAGTTGTTCTGCTTGGCACGTAATGGCAGCATGTACTAAATGAAGGCAGAGCCAGCTGCCCTGAGCTGTGCCACACCATAAGCAGGCACTAGGTCAGCTTTTTCAGGTAAGGCACCTCTCCCCGTGGCCCATCAGTCCCACAGCCACCTTGCTGTGTCTCTGGTGGCCCTGCCCATGTTCCCCCTTCTCCAGCATCTCCCAACTTCAACTCATCCCAACCCCAGGAGAGCATTCAGTTCAGTCTCCATCTGCAGATAATCGCAGCTTTGTTCTCAGTACCTTCCCTTGAAGGTGCTTCTCTGCATGGGTTCCTCACCGCTTTTCTGTTTCAGGCTCATTTATAGGTAAACTTTTCACCTTGACTTAGAGAGGCAGCAGTTCTCCTTAGCCCTTCCAAACAAGCTCTGCCTGCTGCCCTTTCCTTCTTTCAACTCCCTGCTCCCTCCTTGCCTCCTCCCTTTTACCTCCACTGCTTCCACTCATCATGGGTCTCTTGCTCCCAACACATCCATCCCCACTTCTGATTTGCTCCCCTCAGACTTTTATTATTGAATATAGCAGTGAAAGTTATTCTATATTAAACCAAAAAGGCCCTCACAACACAATGTAATGATAGACTATACCTACCTACACTCAGAAATACCTAATCACATGCGTTTCATGGGATGGCAAAGCAGAATTTGAGCTGGTGCTTTTTATTCCTATCAGTAAGCCTTCAGCAGGGAGCTTGAACATCACTTACAACATGTTATGATTGTTACTGTAAAAAATTACAGGTTGTTTTTACTAAGGAAAGAACAGGGCTGTAAAATAGCACATCCTATGCATAGCACATACGAGGAAACTGTCTAAAAATAAATGTTTTCATGTCTTTATTTGTATTCTAGCAATTTACCATCTCACTTTTTCATGTACCTAAACCATATTGTTCACTGATACTTTTAAACATTGCAAACTGTTTAAGCTCTGGAAGGGGATTATACTTCTGCTTGATGCCTTCTGCTGCTAGAGCTTTCCATTTGCTCGCTGAAGGATAGAACACCAATAAAGTGAAAATTATTATTAACTGTATTTCCCAGTGTTTCCTAGAATAGCTGTCTGGTTTGCTACAGAGGCAGCAGCATAGGACGTGTACTTCCCTAATAACAGCTCATTTCAAGAACAGACTTTGAAAATTGTAAAAGCCTTAAAACAGTTGTTGCTATATTATACTCAAATATCCCAGAAAGATCAGAGGAAGTCTACAATAGGAAAAAAACAGGGTATTCTTCGGTTTACTATTGTTACACAAGTAAGGCAGGAAAAAGGCCTCCCATTAATGATCATTAATGGAATATAGTGCAGAAAGATGTCCAGCTTTCTGCAACTAGCTTTACCTAAACCAAGGAGTGATGTCCCCCACTCAAACGCAGATGAGAACCACTCTTTGTAATAAACTGCAATACCTGATGACATGAGACAACCAGTTAATTACAGGAAATGTAAACCAAGCTTGATAGATTTCTAATGAGGGGCAAGAAACTGCTAGTTTGAAACACAACTTTATTTTTTTAATCAATATGCAATCTACAAAATGTTATTACGAGATTATCAACATGACCTGTTTATACTTACACTGATAAAAGACCCAAATAAAATTATATTTTCCATTAAGAATAACGGCACTGCTTCAGAGTTATCAAAATTATATCTAATGACTACTAACTGCAGCAGTTAGTTACTCTGTTTAGTCAACAAAAAGAGAAATGAATGTAAAATAGAGGTGTGGGCACCAATCAGAAGTCCGTCAAGTAAAATAAATGTAACTAAAAGCAACACTTGAAAACACATTTTCAGGTGTAAAGTACTTCTGTATAACTAATACAGAATCTGGAGGGGACAAAAGAAAGCAAGGAGCATAATCATGAGAGTAGCTTGGCATCACGTTCAATGGAGTGCACCATCATCCTCGCTCCTCGAGAGCTGCTACGCAGGAGCACCTGGACCATCGTTACCAGTCACTGCAAAGCTTCAGCTTTGATACCAAATAACATCTCTGTTTTGCTCTCTTCTGGTTGGAATAAACAAGCATTGCAGGTTACTCACTTACTAGCATCAAGAATCTTCTGTGGGGTTTTTTTTGCACATTACCACTATTCCTTTCTTACTTTTTTTTTGCATCTCCTTTATTCTTAGACTTTGATGCAGATTCCATTTTGTCAGTTAAAAGACTTCCATTGACTTCAATGGGTGTTTGAATCCAAAATTACATCAAGTACCCTTTACCTACAGTAGTAATACAATCATATGAGAAAAATGAACACAAAGATAAAGTTTGTCAGATTTAGCAAATAGGACACTTGTAAATAAGGCAAACACACTATAAAAATAGGTGTTCTCACTGATTTCTGTTTAAAATAGAAAATATCCCAAACCTTGCTAGTCCTTTGTGAAGCAAACACAGATAACATCTACATACTGCCATGTAGTAAATGTGAAAGAGGTGTCAGCATCTTAAGTGACCCAAGCAGTTGGAAGCATTTCAGTGACTGCAGGGGGTAGCTGTGGGAAGCAGAGATCAGATACGTGTGAAACCTGGTTCCTCGCATGATGCCAATGTACCTCATGGGTTATTTAAAGCTCTGATCCTTCTGCTAGCTGGACATTGAGCATCACAACAGCTTGTAGCTACTGTTAGCTACTGTTCCTCATCTCCATTCCCCTCCGAAAATTAGTTAGACTACTTATATCCCTGATTTCTAAAGAATCAAAGCCAGTACATTTACTGTCACCTGCTCTGGTGTTCATAGAAAATGTTAGCAAATGAGTCTTAAACATGGAGAATATTTGTCCAGTAGGTTATACTCTAGGACATCAGACAACACAGAAGGCAGGGAAGCTAGGGTATTTCTGCTTTGGCATGTTGCAATAGCACAGGAAGTCAGAATTTGATGGGGGATGGAGGGAGATGTCAGACAACCATAACTTTCTTTCATGAAACTGCAGCCTATTTTTAAATATTCTGACAGCAACGCATACAAACATCACCTTGAGACTGAGCAGAGTAATTACTTAGCCTCAGGCTGCACTAATTGTCAGGTTTAAACTGAAAGCCATATATTAAACAGAGCAACTTTACTTCAGTGTGGCAGTATTTCTGTGGAATGACTTCCCTGTGATCCTGATCCAATCCAATTAAAGTAAATGGTGAGTCTTGCAGGCTTCAAACAGAAATCCAAGAGTCTGCAATAGAGATAAAGCTGTAGCTTGACCTTTTTATGCCAAAAAGGCTGAATGATCATTTGCACTATACCAGATATAATACACACACTTAGCAGGAAAGATGACTCTTAGTGTAGCTTTTCATCACGTAGGCCATTCAAAACAATAGCTTGTATTTTAAGGGGTCAACGCTATCTGGGCTTCCAAACACTAAATGATCTAGTGGAAGGTGTCTAGTGGAAGGTGTCACTGCCCATGGCAGGGGGTTGGAACTAGACGAGCTTTAAGGTCCCTTCCACCCCAGACCATGCAGATATAGCAGACACCTGACAGAAAAAAAGTAGCTGTTGCTTCTGCAAGATCCGTAACACCACCCGGTACTAAATGCCCATAGAATGAATGCTGCAAATGGTGAATCCAAGGTGAAAGAGTCCCAGACCAGCCTGCATGTCCCTCCTTTTTAAAAACAGGAAAATAGGGGCCAGCTGGGCAAGACAGGCTTTGGGCAACAACCACTGCTAGCAGATTTACTCAATACCAATCAAAACAAGTCAGCCTCAGACTAAGGTTAGTGCAGGTGTCAGTAACATGTATTTTGCTTCCTCCACCTTACCAAGCAAAGAGGTTAACACATATTGTAGTTCTAGTATAACCATGAACTACAGTGCTCTGCAGAGTTCTGCTGTGATGCTATGAACAAGCACTTTGCCCTGGCACCCACTGTGTCCCTCAGTTCAGCTGAGAAGTATATAAACCAAAAATTAAACATGAATAAAAGAAACCAAACATGACTTGAAGGTGCTAATGGCTTCTCAAGTCAAAATGCGATGGAGGATGTGACAGCTGAGACATACTCGGATCACTATTACCCTCAAATGCTTGCTTAGATTTATAATAATATAATCTGATAATAAAAAGGAATATATAGAGAAGTCAAAATACCATAATAGTCTATTTGGGGCTTTGCCAATGCAATACCCATAAAAAACCTGCCCTCTGGATGTACTATAGAATTTATTAGCCATTTCATTCCCAGTTTCCAAATAGGGGGGAAAAGTTTATTGTGATGAACTAGGTTCATATTATGGCCTTCTGTTTCCTCAGATTGGTAATTTTCCTCAGTGCATATCCCACATATTTCTACTTTTGGGGAATCACACTGATCTGTATTTTTACACAGTGTTCATATGAACAGTTACAAGCTGTATAAAATATAAAGTAAGATTTAGTGCATTACTATGTTTTTCTTCTCCACTAATTTCAGTTTGAAGGAAGGATAATTTTAGGAAAAATACAGAAAAAAAGAGGTATATCAGGGGCATTTTTTAAATTTATCAGATTTTTTCCAACCTGGAATTACAGCCTGCAGAAAATGACACAGGGCAGCATGGCCACAGGGCAGAACGGCTGAGGGGAAGCATTAAAACCGTTCCCTCAATGCCAGTAGTTTGTTGAAAACACAGTTAACACATTGACATGGGATTAGTAGCTCAAGCTGCCTGCTGAAGTGTCACAGCAGGGAAAAGACTGTCTTAAAAGTTACTCAAAGCAACAGCTCCTGCAGTTTCCAAACCAGCCTCTGGAACTTGCATCCTAAAGGAGACCCAGAGCAAATGGCAGCAACCAGCCATCACTTCAGTTTGTGGGAAAACCCTCCTCTGGAGTAAATTCTCAAAGCTTCATCAAATGAATACTCAAAGCTTCATCAAATGAAATGGGCCTGGACTGATGCGCTCTTGCTGGGGATACACCCCTTGTCTCACTTGCTGTAGTAGTGAAAAAGATTTGTTTAATGCCTGAACACAAATTTCAATCTGCCATATGGTTTTTTGCCCAAGAGATTACTTTGAGTGAAGCCATAAAGTGCTGGGGAGGAAACAATCACAGCCACAGAAAAATGAAGAATATTATTGCGGACGAACTTTTCCCATTTTACCAATGAAATCACCCGGTTTCCAACTCATTATTTGAGGCTCATGTCAAGAGTAATATTACAACTTGTTCTGTTCACATATATTGAGGGCAGCAGAAACATGGGGACTTCACTTTTCAGACACCACTAAAAAATGTAATTGGTCCTGCTGGACCTTACACAGATTCTGGTCTGCACATAAGCACTCTGGCAGGTTTTACTGCTGAATATTATACGTCCAAGTGACATGTACTCTTTGAGTAGTGCCATTAGGTTTCAATATAGAGTATGAGATCATTCCCAAGTCACAGACACCAAACAGGAAAATAATATATTAGAATCAGTCAGTTAAGTGCTCACATCCTGCAACTCTTTAAAGAGAGACCTTACTCATACCAGTATTCCCATGACAGGAAGTCTACTTGAACACAGACCAGTCAAACAAGTACTGATTTGCAGAATCAAACCCAAAAGCAGAAAGGAAAAAATGACCACGTTTATCCTAAACTAGGTCACTGCGCTTCCTCTAACAATAGGATTTCCTATGTAAATGGATGCCTACGAACATCCTAGGATGGTGCCTCCTGTCCTCTTTTACTGCATGAGGCAGTTGCCAGCCTTATCTGGATCTTCTCCATCAAGCCTAATCCACTTCTTTTCAATTTCAACCTGTAGTTAAAAAACAAAAACAACACCCACAGAAAATTAGCAAGTAATTGGGTACTGGAAGTGTGAACTGCAGCAACAGCATGAAGAAAAGCTTTGACACAGAATCAAAACATTTCCAGACCAAACAGATTTCAAAACCGCTATTCCTAAAAATAGCTCAGCTGAGGAAAAACCACGCTGTGTTTGCTGTTCTGTTTTTCAGCATCATCTTTGATCAGACAAGGAATTAGTTTTTAATGATTCTTTTGCTCAAAATCATTATCACAAATACACACGAGGTTTGTTTAAAATGCAAAGCACATTCACTTTGCAAATACTGTATGGGGAAGTGGGGAGGAAGAAGAGGAGGGAAGGACTGAAAACATAGCCCTGAAAATACCTGGCAATTGTAGAAAGCCTTCTGAACCACGTGTTTCTGGGGCTGCAGATCGCTCTCTATGCCCAGTGACTTGACTTCTGTTCCTGAGGCACAGGTATCATGAACGACGAACTCGACAGTAGCAAATGGATACCAGTCAGAGGGTATTTCCTGGTCTGATCCCAGTTCCAATTTGTAAGACAGGCTGTGTGGATGATCTAAACCTTGGGAAAGAAAAAAATACCCAAACCATCAGTTAATTATCTTTTCTTTGCTTATAGTGCAAGATTAATCTCCTAGCAAGAGAGCACAGCTCTATTTAATGCAGAGCTATCGTTATGATACAAGATTATTCTGTCTATAATCTTTTGCTACTTGGGAATAAGATGGCCCCTTCCTCATTGTTTGTCTGCTTCAGCACACTTTTCACAATCACTGCTGTTTTACAAATTAAATGATACAAGATTTACCAGACCCTTCCAATTTTGGATTGAAAGAACAGAATTATAAACCTCAGGGATTGGTTGCTAAATTAGGGAAAAATCTCAGTTTTCCCTTAAAAATACACGTCTTACTCTCATAGAAAAATAAAACCTGGAAGGCCCCAGCTTAGCCAAGGCTGAGATGCTGCCCTGTGTCCAACAACCACACTTTCCAGAGCTCTCTGCTATAGGAATTGTACTGGAGTGTTTATTTAAAGAACTACAGCTATCTTGTGTAACATCATTTATTACAGTATGTCTGTGGCAGGCAGAGAAAGGTGCTGCTCAAAGTGCTGCTCAAAGAAGACAGATCCCGGCTGCCAGGATGAGGGCTACCTGGACTCCTTTTCTAGCTTGGGAAAAGAACATACCCCATTTCTTCCAAAGAAAAGTATTACTAAAGTAACTGTCATATTATAATGGAGAGTCATGGAGGATTGCCCATGTATATTCTAAATTACTCTAATCCAGCCTCAGATCCTAGGGATCACTTGCTGTAGCGTTTCTTCTATGTGGCAGTGGTTAAGGGAAAGCATTTCTCCTGGCACACAGGAACACCAAGGGGAAAAACCTACTTTCCAAAGAAGCTGAGGTCAGCGGGCTCGCTGTGTGCATGAAAGCAGTACAGTACAGTATAATGAAAAGAATCCTTTGTATTGCAGCTGCTTGTCCAAATTCTTCAGGGCAAAACGTAGTAATTCGCCATTTCTCCTCCTCTCCAGGATTTTAAGCGTCAGCACAGACAACTGACTACCATTTGGCTGCAGGCAGGAAAAAAACAAGCACAGAAAGGATTGGCTGTATTTTGTCAAAGGCAAGCCTGGCGGTGTAGATTTGGTTTTCATCCATTACACTGAGCAGCATCTCAAAGTTCCATTCTTTATGCGCTGTCTTTCTCCAGTGACAGGAATCACTTTCACATCAGAATGAAGGAAATACTGAAGATGGAGTTATCATACACTGAGCTATATCCATCCCATGGGAAAAATCGCTGTGACACTCCACATTCACAGGCTTGTGGCATTTCATAAGGCAAAACTAAATGTAGAAAGCTACCTCTCCGTTGTTCCTGGGAGCCTTGGGCTGGGTCTGTGCAGGTTTTCCCTGCAACCTGCCTCACAGCCTGCCCAAACCACTTCTGATTTTAGGAGATCACTGACATTTGAGTGATTTGGTGGGCAGAGTTCTGTCACATGTCTTCGACTTCACCAGGACAAAGTCTAATTCAATGAACCATCCTCCAGATTTCAATCCAAGTCCAGCATAAAGTCAATGGGTCCCCAAAAATCAAGGCTTAAAGAGCACAAAATTTGTCTTAATCTGTCTTAGTCATATTCACTAAAACATTTAACATTTTGGTTTCCTTCTGACTAAGTATATAATTAGTATAATTAATAATTCCCTCCCTCTTCCTTGCTGTTATACTCAACAGCACAGTTAACACTTGACTGCCTGGAAGAAAAGGTGAGGGATGGAGAGAAAGGAATAGGATGCGTCCTTTGGATTATCAGCCCTTAGACTTCAGATGGGGAGGCCTCCAATTCTTTTTCTCCCCCTTCTTTCTTCCGTGTTTAATAATAACAACAATAATCGGTAGCTTGAAAAGCTGTCTGCTGACTGCAAGTGTTCCTGTCTCTGCTCAGTTGACCCCAAAGGCATGCACACAGAAACACAGCAGCATTTACAGCCACCACTGCAGACAAGGGGCATGTCACTGCTCAAGTGCAGTCCTTCAGCAACTGGACTCTGTACGAGGCTGATTTACAAGCATGCCCCAAAGGCTTGCTTCCAGCAGTACATCACATTCAATCCTTATCCTAAATGTTGCTTCTTTACATAACTACTTGTAATATTCACAGAAAGCCTGGACTGGAGTTCAGAAAATATCTACACACACCACCTAGAATCCTGCACCATGAAAAACACTGGCCATGAAGTCTCCTAAAGAAACATGTATCACACTGAGGCCCAGGAATCACTCCCGACATGGGACTAGCTGCTTCTCTCTATCAAAGCACGGCTCTAATACATGCTCGTAAGGAATTGGTTCCAGAAATTGAAGGAAGAGGTACTATAACTTGCATTCATGAATGCAAGGGCAGATCTATGAAAGGCGTTAGGTCCCGAGTTTTGAGAATGAGCTCTTCCCTGTGAGGGTGCTGAGGTGCTGGCACAGGGTGCCCAGAGAAGCTGTGGCTGCCCCATCCCTGGCAGTGTTCAAGGCCAGGTTGGACACAGGGGCTTGGAGCAACCTGCTCTAGTGGAAGGTGTCCCTGCCCGTGGCAGGGGGTTGGAACTGGATGAGCTTTAAGTTCCCCTCCAACCTAAACCATTCTGTCATTCTATGATTCTATGACTAAATATGTCCAGTACAACTTTAAGGTGAGTGGGAAGAAGTAGATGCCCATTAATGGGCATGACCAAACCCAGACAGACAGAGGCTGGAGAGATGGAAGAACTTTGCCCCTCCTTGCTGACTTGCATCCCACTGGCCGCACCAGTCAAGGCATAATGCTTTACAACCCTCATACACTTGAAAAATGACAACCACCACCCAAAACATGGCCCATGACCAAAAGGAGCAGCACCATCACCTCCTTTTTATGTAACAGCCTACTGCTTAGTTCAGTTGTGCCTGAGGCTCCGAGTCCCCCACGCAGCTAGACAGCAAGGCTGGTACGGAGGTGGAGCAGGAGGTACTGACTGTGATTTGTGCTAAATCAGCGCTCCCAGCATGTGCGAGACATTACTCACATCTCTAAGCACACTACAGGGTCCATCAACACACTAACACACAAGTTTGCAAGCCTGTAAAGGTCTTAGTCAGAGGAGTGCAATGCCAGGGGCACACAGCATGTGGCTGAAGTCTCAGGACAAGAAGACAATACACAGAGACGGGTAAAACTGTAACATTAGGGACTTTATTATTGAAACAGAGGAGAGAACAAAGTCAGAAACCACTTGCCAAGCCCTTGAGAATGACGCTGGAGCACTAAATGTGTGTGAGGAGGAGATGGCGCTTCATCGCTCATGAACACAGTGACAGGCAGCTCTGTATACAGCTCTGATGTGATCCTTGTCCACAATCTGCTGCTGGTTGTCTCTTCCTTTTTCCAAGCCCTTTTATCCTGCACTAACACTCTCTTAGTCCACAGTCCCTCTTCCAGACTGCCTGGACATGGTGGAACAAGCCTCCGTTGAGGTGGGCCTCTCCATCCTTGAATCTGCCATCATCCCAGCAACAGCTGTGTGAACCTGTGAAGGAGGCCATAGGAAGCACCACGTTCCAGAGCCAAACTGTGAGATCTCATCCCATCTGTGGCACCACAACCTGCCTGAGCTGTGCTCCTCTTGGCTCCCAGTACCTGCTCCACTCATTTGTGGTGGTGCCAGGATGCAGCATGGCAACACACATACTCGACCTGGTCTTTGTTCTGTTTGTTAGGTTGGGATGGGTGGACTGCACAACATCAGCCACAAGTGAAACGTCCTGCAGAAAATAGCAGGGGTTACAACCTTAGGTGGCACATCATTCCTTGGCCAGGAAAGTGTCACTCTCTGCCTCTGGAGCAATAGCTGAACAAGGATCTGAGGTGAAAGGGTTTGTTAAAGAGCAGCAACATCTTGTTTGGAGTCCATTCATGTAGAAGGAAAATGGTGTATATCTAAGGGCTTTTGGCGATCAAACTCAGCATCTTCCAGTTGTGACAGGGAGGCCTATGAAGAAACTAGTAGCAATGGGAATTGTCTGAAAATTGTCTTCTGAGAAGGGGAATCCAGAAATAACCACTGCTTGGAATTTTCCTGGTAAATGCTGGATGATAGATGTCCACTTGAGCCCAGGCATAAATGAGCTGTTCCTCCTGGTCTGCTGCTAACGGTTCCTCTGTGAGACACGGCACAGTTCTGATTCAGTACCATACAGCCCTTAAAAAATATATGGGTTTATATTCCAGCTAACTGACACCAATGAGGTGGTCTCAGTGGTGGGATCTGATGAATTCCGAGGTCCTTCCTTTCCCCTAGGTGGTAACCTGCAAAGGCAGAGACGATAGTTTTGGGGTCTGGGTAAGGTTACTGCCCTAGGTCCTCTGGAGTGGCCTCCACTGGACCTTTTTGCCTACTCCCAGAACACAGGGTTTCCCCCAGCCCATTCATCTCCTGTACCAACATCAGTGTCAGAAGAAGGTACTCACCACTTCGCTGCAGAGTTCTGCCCACCGCTGGGCCATGCTAGGAGCATGGGGCAACTTCTTCCCATCAGCTGTCAGCCAACAAAGTGGTTGACCAACATGTTGGAAGAATGTGAGCGTTGCCTTAGTTTTCACCCAAAGCTGGTAAGTCCTTGTCATCTTTGCTCCATGGAACTATTGTTTTCGAGGCCTATTACACTGAAGTTGGAAGAAGAAATAGAGGCTGCATGTACAAGATCCGTTTGCAAAAGAAACTGTAATGCTGAAAAAGCAAGATGTTGGCCAGAAACAGAGAGAAGGTAGTGGTGTGGGAAGACAAGTGCCTTGGAGAAGGCACAGTGTAAGTCCATACACCAAGCTGAGATGGCACATTCAGATGCAATGTCCCATCAGGCATCATGGGGACATGACTACCTGGACCGATGAAGTTAAAATCACTCCTAAAAGGCAACCAGATAATTTGGAAAGAGGTGAACTTTTACTAGCTAACTTAGGAGACAAAAGCTCTGTGATTTAGGTGTCTTGAGAATTGACAGGCCCAAGTCTTTCCTGGTTTACATCTGAAAATCTGGCTCGTTTCCTAAAAATGTTCCAAATTCTTGCTCTTATCCTCTGAAGAATACCAACAAGAAAGCCAAAACAAACAAAAGACCAGTAAAACTATGAAACTAGATTCAAATTGTCATTTAGCATTCATACAGCACTTCACAAAACATTAATAATCTAACTTCGCTGCATCTACTCACACTATTTATCCCTTACTTCCCCTTTTAGAGGAGCATTCAAGTAACCTTGACCTGAGAAAGGCTCATAAAGCCAAGCAGTTTAGACCTAAAAAATGTGCTGGGTATTTTAGTTAAGTAGTAATTCTATTTTTGCCAAAACCGGTCCAATTCTAAAAGTCTTATTTTGAACATGAGAACATCAGCAACGACCAGGAACAGATTTACATGAGGATTGTTACGAGTTAACGACTCCTGCAGCTATTTCTAAATGGATGCATTTATCCAACCTGCTGGGAGAAATGCATAGGAAATAGGGGAGGAGGAAGGTACCACCACCAAGGAGCAGCTTGCAATGGTACTGGTACCAGAGGTGGCTGGGCAGGGATGGAGCCCATCTGACAAAGTCATGGCCTGGTGTTTCCACTTAGGCAGTTAAGAAACTAAGGAAAGCAGCAGCTGAAGGTTGGTGGGACCCACATCACCCCACACACTGGTGTCCATGCTCAGATGCTAAAAGGCAGCAGGAGGGCTGCCAGCAGCCACAAGTTCCCCTGGCTCCATTTGTGTGTTGCTTAATCACTGCTTCCTCAGTGTGGCTCCATGATGCAGAGGAAGAGGAGAAATAATCATCTGAGGAACTGTTGCTTTACACAATGGCCCAGGATGGAGGTGTCCTAGCAGGTAACATCACTGGGCACAAATATACACAGTAAGAGATTAAAACACAGCATTCCCAAGTCTAGTTTCTCCCCAGCTCCCTGGGCAACTCAGGTGCGTACAGTTTCTCCAGTGGAAGGACTGTGCTGAAATCATAATATGATCTACATTTCCTTATGCGATGCCCCGATTTCACAAACATAGACTCAATTTGCAAATACTTCCTTGGCTCAATCCTTCAAAGTCTATGGCTTCTAAATTTTGTATTTACTAATGCTAACACTGGCTCCAAATTCTCCTTTTAAATACCTGAATAAGCACAGGCAGCTTTTAAAAACCCGGGTTATCTCACAGCTCACATCAACTTCGCTTGCACTTGAGTAGAACCAAGTGGATAATAACATATTTCGGTATCTATAAATGGAGTCACAGTATAACTGAAGGCTTTTCCCTTCCTTCTTTTTTTTTTAAGCAGCCTTGGACAAAGGCTTTTTGAAAGCAAAAGCCTTGGCATATTTTTCTCCCTGCAGTAAACGCATGATTAAAGTTTACATATTTCTATTAGTTTGAGTGCCTCCAGATTTTTGGCATGCCCTGGGCCAACTCTATTTTTAAACTCTTAACTGCATACAGAAAACTTGATAGAAAGGTTTAAAATGTGACCGGGCAGTATTACTACCAAAATGTTGTTTCAAAGGCATGACCATTTCAAGGATACAAATGATTTTGCAGAGCTCAGCCAGAGGAATTTTTCAAATGTCAAAAGCTTAAGCTACTGCTAGAAAATAATGTAAAGCTTTAAAATGCCACAAAAATCAGTTCTTACGTTCAAATAATATATAAATCTGAAGTTAATTGTGCACATCAAATCTTAAGGTGAACAAACTGCAGGGAATTAAAGTCTTTGGAAGACTTATAATCTTCTTTAAAATTGCCTGACTAAATTGCTGACTTGATTTTGCAGAAGCAAACCTACATTAAATAGCAAAGAATATTAAAAGCTACCCAAACAGTCAGTCCCATAAGCCTTGGGAAAACACATGGATCACAGCAGCATGGTGCAAATCCTTGAAGCCTTGAGTGCAACACACCCATATCTACAGATTTTGAAGACCTGAAGAATCTTCTTCCCCCCACCATTAGTTGTGGCTGGGCTCCTTGCCGTGTGGTAGCCCAACTGCCAATGCTGCAACTCCCCTGCTCTCCTGCTGCCCATTACTTGGCAGCCACCAGCATCCATTCTGAGCGGAGCATGAGATATCCAGGGAACAAGCTGCATGTAGAAGGGAGGGCTCGGCCAATTTGGGAGGAACTATATGGCATTAGTCACAGGTCCAAGCTGACCACAGCTTCTTCCAAAGCAGAAGAGGAAAAATAGAGATGGCACTGCAACTCCCCTGCTCTCCTGCTGCCCATTACTTGGCAGCCACCAGCATCCATTCTGAGCGGAGCATGAGATATCCAGGGAACAAGCTGCATGTAGAAGGGAGGGCTCGGCCAATTTGGGAGGAACTATATGGCATTAGTCACAGGTCCAAGCTGACCACAGCTTCTTCCAAAGCAGAAGAGGAAAAATAGAGATGGCATTAACACATCATCATTTCTGAATCTGACCACAGTGGTACTTGTGCTGTTCCTCATCTGTGGAAATCTAAAGGCGCAATTGCTCAAGGCTTGAGAGACTTCATTGCCAAAGCACAACATAGTCTGCACACAAAAGGGACCTGCTGTACAACGTCATCAGCAAAAATACTAGCTCTTGTCAGCCACTAGCCATGCAATAACTCATACTCTTAAAACTGCCGCATTAGCATGTCGCTATAGGATGCTTTCAAATGCTGTTTTAACACCAAAATCAGATTTAGTTTACATATAGGCTCAGGCTAATCCCCGCTTCATTTGCTTCTGCCTCAGTTTTTCTGTCAATCTGCTACTACTGCCACTGAAATACCTATCCGAATTCAAACATCAAACTGTAAAAACATAAAATCTCCATTACCTACACAACAGGTCAGATTAAATGTAGCTCAAAATCAGGAATAGAAATATCCTTGGGAGGACTTTTTTGCCTTTAGTGGGTTTTTTTTAATAGCTTTGATTGTTAACTCTCACCAACACACATCTAGCTGTCAGAACCTGGGAGTGCATTATGTCAGCTCAGTACTAGCACCACTGAAACTAGGACTTAAGAAAGTAAAACTTTTCTAGATATTTTAAAGAGGTAGTTAGTCCAGGCCAACCCATTTATTAATATTACACACTTACCCTCTTCTCAAAAGTACAGATTTTACCAGTATTTTAGGCAAAATGATTCAATAGACACCTTACCCAAAGCCTCAAATACACATAATGCATATCTAAGCAGAGGGTCAAAATCACTCTACAGCACTAGAAGCAGAATACTGTATTCCTCAAGAATTTGTATGCTAGAAGAGTACTATACAGGGCTGTTAATCTGGTAACATGATTAAAAACTGGTATTTTAAAACCACGTAAATATTTTTTTAAACTATGCAAATATTTTTCTTTTCCATAAAGTTTTTAGCGAGCTACCACCACCAGAGAGAAAGAGGAATGAAGTGGGAGGCATTTTTTGTCAGTGCGGTTATTGCCATGAACATACAGTCTCAAGATCCAAGCCCGTAAAAGAGGTAATAGACACCTTTTTTGCCTTTGCAAAAGCACAGTCAACTTCCTACAGCAAGTTTGGCCACCCTGCCTTCTAGTTATGCATCATACCTACCGTTTCTTAAGTGATGATAGGAAAGCCAAGACCCAAAAGTTACAACAGCACCTTCTCTATTAACTGTGTGATACTTGGTGGGCAGATCATTTTGCTATTGCATAAATCTTTCCCTCTTTCTTACTACAGACTTGAGGCTGGCTCAGAATGCTCAGATCCACTTCCCTGATACTGCGCGCTTATGATTACTGACAATAATAGAACTCCTTCCATCAAATAAGTTAGGAAAAAATAAATAAGGTTATATTCTCTTTGTCCTAAAAGATTACTCTTCTTCTAACAATACAATACCACCACACTGATAACAACCAACCTACACTATGGAGGCTGATGGAAGGCGAAGAGGTGCACCCAAACCCATCATTTTATATCCCCAAATTATTTACTTGAGTTTTTATCTGGAAGCCTGTCAATCTTCCACACAACTGCCCTGTAGGCACTCTCGTATTTTGCTGTTCCAACTGAGACTTGTATTACAGGATCAGATTCAACCTCATGTAAAGCACCAAGGCATGCTCTCCTATTCATTTTCGCTTTTAGGGACTTCTGCCTTTGGAGGTTCATGGTCCAAAGTGCTTTGACCCACTGCGTGGGAACAGGGAAGCGGATCATAACGTTTTCACAGTATTTCACAGCAGGTAAACGTGTTGGGACCAGAGCAGTTGAAGACATGTTTATAAAAGCCTGAAGTTCAACGTACGCCCCCTGCACCACTACTGCAGCCTTCACCGAAAAGGGAAGGTCTTGCCCATTATACCGTGTCCTGAAACGCATCAGTTCCAGCCGACAGGCATCCGGGGGGGCAAACTTAATAATTCGTGATTGCTCAAATTCCTGTGCTTTAACACAGTTATGGAAATGGCAATCAAGAATTTCAATCCATTTCTTCTCCTTGTCAAAGTAACGCTCGTCCCTCTTCTGGAGCTCCAGGTCATTCAGGGTTAGGAAGCAGTCAGCACTTCCGTTTACAAAACACAAGCAGTAAATGTGCGTGATGACAGCACTTTCTATGAGTTTTCCTTCTGCCTTAGTGACTTTCCCCCAGAAGTTATCCACTATTTCCACAGTCATCTCTTGCTCTTCATAATTCCTCTTTTGCCTGGAAATGGTAGGAAGTTTCATAAGCTCTTCCTCCACCGTTACGAGGAAATCAGTGAAGTCATTATAATCCGTGGTGCCCAGCTTCAACATCTGCTCAACCTCTGGCTCATGGATCACCTCTACTTTGGGATGATACCTCCTCTTCTCTGTGTAAGACACACACTCAATCTTCACTGTATGGATTTTTCCTGAGACGTTATAGCTCTCTAATTTGGGTTCGGACAGCTTACAGTGTGGCTG
Organism: Nestor notabilis; assembly: GCF_000696875.1. Taxonomy (NCBI): domain Eukaryota; kingdom Metazoa; phylum Chordata; class Aves; order Psittaciformes; family Psittacidae; genus Nestor; species Nestor notabilis. The sequence continues at coordinate 20,956 of NW_009909590.1, forward strand.
CAGCTGGAATTCCTTGAAAGGTTTCTCCAGGCCCTTTTCATAATACATCTGTAATACCCCTCCGGGTAGGACACTAAGGTAGATAGGGCCCCATTGCCGAGATGACATCATGTTCTTCTTTTCAGGAATCCTCAGCATGAACGGCCACCCATCTGTTTTCTGGCTCCTGAAGAGGCTGTGTGGGATGGAGGGGCAATGCTTGTGCCATGCCTGAGTGCTGGAGATGGGCAGGTTTCCTGCAGTATCGCAATTATCAGCTTGCAGGTGTTCGAGCCTCTCACAGATGTAGCTGAAGGAGCCCTGGTTAAGGCTTTTCTGGTCATGGCAAGTTTCCTTGTCTTTAGGATGACAGATGCTCCTATCAAGCGCTTTGTCCTTCCTGTGCGTGCTAACATTAGCTGGTGACGTGCTGAGAGAGCATCCTTCCTTCCAAAAAGGACTGGAAAAAGCACAGTCGCTCTGGAAGTACGGGAAGTGCTCCGGTGCCGACGACAACTCCCCTAACTCCTCACAGCTTCCTGGCAGCTTCGGGCCTCCTTCGTCTGTTGTATTGGAGACCAAAGTCTTCACTGGATGATCATGAGGTGAGGTGCTCAAAGGAAGGCTGCTCAGTTTCTGTGAGGTTAGGGAAGAGCAAATCCTGGGTGATGGAGGAAGGTTAACGTTTGATGGCCATTCAGGGATGGGATAAAGGATGTGAATCCCAGACTTAGGGATGCATGAACTTCCTGGGTATTCTCTGGTAGGTGTAGTAAGTGGAGAGTTGCTGGGGGGTCCAGGACTTAGGTAGAAGTCAACTACAGGAGACGAGAGTGGTGTGCTGCTTGTAGAAGATGACCTACTTGAAGACTCATGCACACCAGGCAGATTGAGTTTAAGGCCATTTGCTTTACAACTACTTTGATTATCCACCGATTTCTGAGGCGCCTGGAAGAGCGGCTCATCATCGAAGGTGACCCAATTTGCTGGATTTGTGGAACACATCTTGTAGGAGAAACTTGAGGCACTTGCACACGTATCACCCGCAAACCATCTACAAGGAAACCAACAGACATGAGCACAAATAAATTCATAGAATTCTCTTGAAAGACAAAATAAACCCAACCCTTATAGAATTCAAGCCTCACAAAGCTCAACACTTATATGCAATTTACAAGTCCAGCGTACTTTGTGTTTTACATGCATAGTCTGAGATAGCTAAGCTATCGAATGCTCTGATGTTTGAGCATCAGTTGATGAACAAGGCTTAGTTATTCTAGAAAAACCTACCCAGACTTTCTCTTTCACTCCCACTTAATTTTTATTCTCTTAAGCTTTAGTTACAAGTATCCAGGGTGGATAGAAGAGAGGGAAATTAATGCTCAGAATGTCAGTTGTAAGTATTTGCACTGAACAAAGAAAGGGCGTTAAAATATTTGGACTTGTTATCTTGGAGTGCAACCAATACTCTGATTTTACTGTTACCCCTTGACAAGCTGTGCCCACTAATTTTCCACTCCTTGAATATGACATTAAAATAATAGAGTTGTGACTTCAGCTTACTTTCTTCGTGCTGTTTATATTCCAGACACCACTTTCTTCTCCCTGGTCTTAGTTTCCTTTCAGAGTTTTTAAGCCTTTCTGTTAGATGAAGTCCTCGAGGCAATCAGAAGACCAGACTTTCTGAATACTGGTGAGCTAAAACCAAGTCCTACTCCTCCTTCAACATCAAACCCAAATATTGGTCAGGCTTCCCCTTTTCCTTTTGTAATACCAGCAGAATGATCTCTTTTTCCTCAGGAGGTCAAGTGGATGCCTAGATATTGAGGTGCTGGAGCAGGACCAGGGAAGGGCAGTGAAGTTGGTGAAGGGCTGGAGCACAAGTCTGAGGAATGGCTGACGGAACTGGGGTCTTTAGTGTAGAGAAGAGAAGGGGTCTTACTGCTCTCTACAACAGGAGGATGGAGCCAGGAGGTGGCTCGTCTCCTCTCCCAAGTAACAAAGCGATAGGACAAGAGAAAATGGCCTCAAGCTGCACCAGGGGAGGATTACACTGGATATTGGGAACAATTTCTTCCCCAAAGGGCAGTGAGGCATTGGAACAGGCTGGCCCGGGCAGGGGGGGGATCACCACCCTCCCCGGAAAGCCTGGAAGTGTTCACACACTCAGTGACATGGGTTAGCGGTGGCCTTGGCAGTGCTGGGGAACGGTTGGACTGGATGATCTTAAAGGTCTTTCCCAACCTGGCTGATTCTGTGATTCTATAAAACAGAGAAACTGCCTGTAAATCTCCACTGCTCTCCCAGGTTGGGGATCAACGGGAGATCTAAGCCTTATGGTCTGTTCAGAGCATCTGATGTGTGCAGCCTCTAGGTCAGAGGGCACAGAAGGTCCTACTATGGAACAGGACTGCTTCAGTAACACTTTCTGCTATATAGCTTATACAGAGGTTGGAATAAGGACAGAGATTTTCCACACTGGGCATCTGCTCCAGGTGAGGTTTCCCCTCTTTCCCCCCATTAAACAAAACAGCATTTTGTTAAGATGCAGTTTGATATATCTCTGTTGAAGGGCAGACCACAAGCATCCACTGGAGATAAAACGCTGGTGAAACACAAGTCAAGGCCAAGTAACAACATACGCATCTACTCAGCACTGCACTAGCTGGTGGCCTGGAAAAAGTACAGGTGTTTAAAGCAATTAATAAACTACACTTCATCAAATAAAGTACGTTTGGTAAAGGGCTTGGCTGGAAGTCCTCAGAGCAGGACTGCAAACAGTAAATAATTAAACTTGCCTTTGTGCTTTTAAATCATGCTCACTGGGTCCTTATGCAGGGTATGTTGTGCCCAAAGATTTTTCTCCCCGCTGCTCCTGACTGATGAAGGACCAAGCAATACATTTCTAATGCCTGAGGAGGAACCAAGCACAATGAAGGACCACAGGGCACATATAAACATTGTTCATTTGATAAAAAGCTATTCTTGTTAAGTCAGAACAGATTCATGTTTGCCTGAAGGCACAAGGAAGGCAGAGTTCAGACAGACAAAAGCACCTGCACATATGTTACTCTGTTAATTAAGGTTAGGTAATGATGACTTAAAGCTATTCCCCTTTGTGCAGAGCCATTATTAACTGTACAGTACTACAGTATATAACCACGTAATCACAAAAGCCATGACAAGGGCCTGTAGGGACAGGACAAGGGGGAATGGCTTTAACCTGACAGAGAGGAGATTGAGATAAGACATCAGGAAGAAGTTCTTCCCTGGGAGGGTGCTGAGGCGCTGACACAGGGTGCCCAGAGAAGCTGTGGCTGCCCCATCCCTGGCAGTGTTCAAGGCCAGGTTGGACACAGGGGCTTGGAGCAACCTGCTCTAGTGGAAGGTGTCCCTGCCTGTGGCAGGGGGGTGGGACTGGGTGAGCGTTGAGGACCCTTCCAACACAAACTAGACTATGATTCTCTTTATCTGTAGCACTTAGAGAACAGTTTGTTTCTAGAGACACCGAAGTTCACCCAAGTGAAATCTTAAGCTACAAGTCATTATTTTTACCTTTTTCCCGTATGTCTTGGCCAGTTTATAGCTGTTAAGAAAGCACCATAAACTGTGACACAACCTGCTCACTCTGCAGCCGAGCAAACAAGACTTTGCAATGGAAAAGGACTCTGGTCCTTCATTATTTTTTGAACTCTCAACCTTTTTGTTCAGTAAAACTATTTGCACTATGCTAGTTATTTTATAAGCACTCTCCCCTCCGCTTACACAGAGAGAAAAGGAGCAAACAAGTTACAAATGACTGCCATAGCTTAGACACACAACTACCAGTGTATCCTTCGCCCACACAGTCACTGCATCAAAATAATGTGCAGCAATGGAAAGAAAAATCACAACTATTTGGTCTCTGACTTGGTCATCATTTCTTCCTCCCATTCCACACCCTTCTTTTCCTTTCCCTCTGCTTGCCAGCACTGCTCCTTTAGCAGTATATATTGGTTATATCTACATCGGGAAGTATCAAAGTTTTCAGCCATTGCTTCATCTTAACAAGCTTCATTTGTTAACAATAGCTTATCAAAGAATCACAGACTGGTCTGGGCTGCAAGGGACTTTAAAGCTCATCCACGGGCAGGGACACCTTCCACTGGAGCACGTTGCTCCAAGCCCCTGTGTCCACCCTGGCCTTGAACACTGCCAGGGATGGGGCAGCCACAGCTTGTCTGGGCACCCTGTGCCAGCGCCTCAGCACCCTCACAAGGAAGAACTTCTTCCTAATGTCTTATCTCAGTCTCCCCCGTCAGGTTAAAACTATTCCCCCTTGTCCTGTCACTACAAGCCCTTGTCAAAAGCCCCTCTACTGTAGCCCCTTCAGGCACTGGAAGCTGCTTTAAGGTCCCCCTGGAGCCTTCTCTTCTCCAGGCTGACCCAGCCCTTGGAGCATCTTCATGGCCTCCTCTGGTCTCACTTGAGCAGGCCCATGTCCCTCCCGTGTTGTGATGTGACGCTAATTCGGCACATGGCTCTTTTCTCTAATACCCAGCACCATGGGGCACGCTGGTAAATAGAGCATTGGGAAGCAGCCTGAAATGTGGCCATTAAAAACCCCTCTGGCATTTGCAAGAGATAAGCAACTGCTTAGAGTAAAAGAGAGGAAAAAACACACTGAGTGAGGGGAGAGAAAGCCTTTCTCTCCAGAGGGGCTCTGGGATGACCAGGGGTACTGCACAAGGGGCAGCTATTCCATGTGCCCACAGCCACATGGAAGGGAAATCACCAAACACCAGGAGGCTCAAGCAAAAAGGAAAACATAAAATGGGAATATAAGTAAACAAAAATGCAGTTTACGGTAGAGAACACATTCTGCAGCCTCTTTCACTTTCTTGTTAGCACTGACGTTTTTCAGCATCCTTTATTATTTCCAGATGTTGATTCCCGCCCCCCTCAATGTCTGTTCCTATTCACTTGTTTAAACGTGATGTGACAGATTATTGGGTAGGTTTTTTTCCTGTTACAAAACAAAAAGATGTTTGAAATTCACCTGCCAAACATTTAACTTCAGTCCATAAATGTCTATGAAGAAAACCACTTTCACAGACTGAGCTCATCTGCAGCTACAGCACCCTCAACATCACGGGCTGTGGCATTCACCTTTTATTACTATTCCAGGTACGTGTTTTTAAGAAGAAAACTAAAAATACTGATGTTAACAAAATCACATGTGCAAGAAATGAGTGTTGAAGGGGAACAGTGGTTCCCCTACTATAGCTCACTGCTCCCCTAAACTGACTACTAAGAATGGAGGGAAAAAAAATCCAAATGGATCTGGAAAAGCTTTTACATCTGCACACCACAATAAAGTAATCCTTCCTCTCAAGGATTTTTTGTCTTAAAAAGTGCTCCAAATTCCTTCTTAAGACTTAGGATGTTCTCCCTCGAAACTGCAATAAACTCAGGCTTCGGCTTTGCCTCCAGCAGGCTCCCATGGGACCTGTGCTAACGTAACCCAAACATTCTGGGTAAGAGGAAAACGATACAAGATGCCATTGATCTCCACTGCCACATGTTATGCAACCCATAACATTTAAATTACAAGCACGTGTGGTATCTCAGTCAGATATGCTACAGGAAATACTGTTTTTAGAACACTGAAACTGCAAACAAAAAGGCTGCCTGGAATAACAGTTCATCCTAAATGCAGCCATTCCAGCAAACCCAAAAGCCACAACTCATCTCAATTCATCCTTCTCTGCCTGAAAACAATCTTCCCATTTATCAGATTAACTCAGTCCCTCAGCATTTAATGAGCAGTAGTTGCAGCTTAATTTCTTCATTTTAATACCTCGAAGATGCAAGGAAGGGAAATCCTGTCCTATTATTGAGAGATTTTTATAGGCTGTAGCTATTGCTGAGCCCTTTGTTGCTTCAAAAATCCCAGATCAAATCTGCTCAGCTTCTGTGCCTTGCTGGGGGATACAGTTATCTCTTCCTGATATGAAACAGTAATAACAACTTCCTGCCGGCTCCAAGGTGCAGTTCATGGTATTGATTTTGGTACTTTATATCCAGATACAGCCAGGTCCTCAGCTAGCTGGGGGTGCTAACTTGCCATCCAGCCATGTCCCCCATCACCCTGATTCCATGGCATTCCATCGCTGCCTTTACAGCATCTGAAGCAGCACAGAGCACAACTGAATTCCCTGAGCATCTCACTCCCAGGGTCTTCCCTAACATCTGGCACCAGTTAAAACCCTCCAGCAGTTCCTGCTGGATTTAAACACAAAGGTCCTTTTTTTTTTAAGTATTTGAGGAGCACGGGGTCAGCTAATGGGGAATGGCAGGGAAACAACCTCTCTTCTGCGAAGCATAAAGCAAAGCAAGTAAGTACAACAGACAGTACTCACATTCCAAACCACACAGAAAGGCATAATTTCATAAATACATTCCTCATTGCCCCTCTAGCTCCAGAGGCCACTGTTGACTTCAGCACTGTTAAGCTACACATTACAGAATCACAGACTGGTTTGGGTTGGAAGGGACCTTAAAGCTCATCCAGTTCCAACCCCTTACCACAGGCAGGGACACCTTCCACTAGAGCAGGTTGCTCCAAGCCCCTGTGTCCAACGTGGCCTTGAACACTGCCAGGGATGGGGCAGCCACAGCTTCTCTGGGCACCCTGTGCCAGCGCCTCAGCACCCTCACAGGGAAGAACTGGTTCCTTACATCTAACCTAAGTCTCCCTTGTTTCAGTTTGAACCCATCACCCCTTGTCCTGTCACTACAGCCCCCAATGAAGAGTCCCTCCCCAGCATCCTTGCAGGCCCCCTTCCGATATTGAAGGCTGCTACATCCTCTAAACAAACTCTCTTTGCAACACCTGAGCACGTATCTTACGCGTGCCTCTTTCATGGTGGAGTCTTACTGTGCAAATACCAACCTCACAAAACGTTTCAAGCTCAAAAAAAGCAGATTTACCCACACCCAGCATGACAAAACAGTTAAATAACCCCTTCAGAATAAGCTGAGCTCTTCACATGAGCTACTCTGTTTATGGTCAATGCCTGGTCATTGTATTTCCACCCTTCCAGAACAACTATGGACCCATACATCTGCTACATGTCAGTCTCATCTCCAGGAACAATGTTGTTCATTGAATATATAGGAATTTAATGCAAAGCTCTGCATACTGTGCATGCTGTGCTGAAGCCATCCCGTAACAACCCCATACGAGCTGTTACCTTCTCTTGTACAAATATGTAAACAATTCTCCAAGGATTTTGCCATAAAGTGTAATAGTCTCACAGGAAAGTACAAATTCTCTGCAGTTTAAGCAATAAAGCACATATGGTATATAAAATACCTTAAACGTCTGTAAGCCCTTGTGATACCCAAGTAAAATATGGCAGATTTATCTGTGTTTTACCGCCATACTCTTTGTATCTCTGTTTCATTTATTACTTAACTATGCAAAAAAAAAAACCACCCTTGAAGCACACCTTCCATGTAAAATATAGCTTGATTTATGCTGATTTGTCTCCAATTTTGCTTTGAGACTACATATGGTTGCACTTTTATTTAACTCTGCTCTACCTCTCCTAGTTCTCAAAGCTATACATGTGAAACAAACATAAGCAAAAGGCACAAATGAAGGGAAGTAGGAAATTTCTTGGCTTTCGCTTGTATTTGGGATATACACATGCATTAAGTCTCCCACTGCATTACTCATGTCATTACTTCTAGAAAATAAGGAACTGGTGTAATAGTCAAAAATACACACTGACTTCAAAGTGTAATGTGAACTTATATTTACGTTGCTTACCCGCTGGGGCATAGGTACAGCTGGGAGAGGTTCAGAGCTCACAGCTAATCTGTTTAGCTTGGAATTCCTTACTCTTGGCCTCGAGAGCTGGAGGAATTAAAGCTTTCGGCTTTTGACAGCAGACACGTCCCCAGAGCAAAGGCAGGCAGAACTCATGCAAACACTCCTCGCTATTACTCGTTTCTGCCTTGAGTCAAAGGGGAGTTTACAAGTGGTTGGTATTTGTGCATGGAAGCAGGGAAAAATTAACAATTTTAGGGCTGAAACAGCCTAGTGAGGATGGTGTTGCAAGGTCTGGGATGTGGAGGACTCCCCACCAAAAGGGGGAGTACTGACAGCAATGGCACTGATGCTGTGTGTACACAGGAGAGCATCCAGCACTCATGAGGGATGCTATATAGAGGTACTGGATGAAGGAGGCCTGAAGAAACATCAGCTCTTCTGCCCCTCGGAGTCATATCTCATGCTTTAAAGGCTGTGAGCAGCTATGAGATTCACATAGGAGGGAAAACCTATGGGAAGCTCTCAAATTTCTTCAAATACCTACAGGGGCCTACAAGAAATTTGAAGAGGGACTTTTGACAAGGGCCTGTAGTGACAGGACATGGGGGAATGGCTTTAACCTGACAGAGGGGAGATTGAGGTGAGACATTACGAAGAAGTTCTTCCCTGTGAGGGTGCTGAGGTGCTGGCACGGGGTGCCCAGAGAAGCTGTGGCTGCCCCATCCCTGGCAGTGTTCAAGGCCAGGTTGGACACAGGGGCTTGGCGCAAACTCTTCTAGTGGAAGGTGTCCCTGCCCATGGCAGGGGGTTGGAACTGGATGAGCTTTAAGGTCCCTTCCAACCCAAACCAGTCTGGGATTCTAAGAAAAGCAGCAGCGCTGCCAGATGCACATCTCTGCCAAGTGCTGTAGCCTGTGGTTGAAGTGGGTCTTCCCCAAAGAAGTAGCTCCTCTTCTTGCTCCCAACAGAGGGAGGTTAGATGGTGAGGACCATCCCGTCTATATGAAAGCTTAGTGTCGCTATTGAAAACAAATCCCATCTTTGCCCTGAAATAATCACCCAGACCTCAGCTGCTCTGCACTGTAAATAAACTCCTTTCATGTCTAGATCCATCCTAGGAGACCTTCCCTAACACTCAGATGTGAAGTCATTTCAGAGCCGCCTCAAAAACTCAACAAAACATTATGCATGACCGGTCTTGTGTGTAACACCATCAACTTCAACCCATCACCCACACAGTGCAAGCCCCGATTCCCACACCCTCCCTTACCCTCCTCCAGTGGTCACTTCATCACGGGCGAGTCAAACCAGCTTTGTCCTTCAGTATTTTCTCAGCTGGGCATAGAAATTAAGGCAGGAAAGCCTAGAGACAACGCTTTACTGGAAGTGCCCATAGGATTTTATGGGGATATGACAAAGGTGCTTTCTACAGGAACTGAGAGATTTTCATACATTGCTGCAATGCAACCACCATTCCTCCCAAGACTGGGTTTTGGGGTTTTTTTGCAGAGTTTATTATCACAAACGTAACTTTCAGCATGGAACAAAATAAACTAAATACAATACACTAAAAATAAATAAATAAACTAAAATAGAAATCTAATTTATATGTCATTGGAAAGGATGCCTGAATGGATACCTGAACCTATTCTTGGAAGTCACTCATGAGTTTCTCCATCCGTGAGATGGAGCATTTTTATTAACGTGAGTGAGAATAGGATTAAACCATAAGAACCACAAAATGTTTCTCTCTGTTTTACTGAACACCTTGAATGGAAGAAAACTCTTTCTTCCTAGAAGAAATAATAAAAAGCCTGATCAAATCCATATTAACTACTCAGCATTTTTCTCCTCCTCCATCCTGGATATCAGGGTGCCTTCTAAGACACATCACTTGGGTGCAAGATGTGATCACATCTTCTCAAAACCAAATAGGTACAAAATATGAGGGTTGAGAAACATGGGGGTTTGGGGCTTTTTTAAATGTTAAGAGAGTTGCAAGCCTGTGATCCTTAAATGTTTTGTAGCTGGAGATTGGCTTTTGATGGACTGCTCTGTGCTGTTGCACTTAATTTCTTCCTACTATCTGGTTAGACAAGATACGTAAATCACTTTTCATTTACTTCACTGTGCGTATGCATGTTTCTCTCATGTATACAACATACACCCCCCCAGGGCCTTCTTCCTTCCTACAAATGAACCCCCCCATTAGAAGGATGGGGAAGAGGCTGAGGCCACTGTGCTGTTGAGCTGCGGGAAGCAGCACGGGTGCCCCCCTGAGAGGTGCTTCTGTTCCTGCTCCCATTCAGTTCACTCAGCCCGTCCTGCTTTATCCTCTCTGAACACGCTCCCCTTCAGCATCTCCATAGTGACTGCACAACTTACACGCCGCAGGCAGAGTTTGGAAAGCCAATGGACAGTGTCAGAAGAGTCTCATGTAAACTGTTTATTGTCACTAGCTGACATTTCACTGTACAGAAGGATTGGGGGGGGTTTAATTTATAACCAAACCAAACCAAAACAACAAACCTCAGCACAGTGAGGTTCTGGCCTGGAAGAGACAGGAAAATAAATCTGTTTTTATTTACAGTACTTCTGCAGGTCACTAAGTTCATGGAATGTTTCTGCATCTACTGCAGCAATTTTTAACTGTGTTTAGGAAACACATTGTTATTATTAGAAACACACAAACATCCCACAAAAGCGCCCTGGTCGCGGCAGCACTGTTACAGGGCTCTGGCAAGTAGCTGAACATCCCAACCCCTTTCCTCTCCCCTGCCCCTGAGCAAAGGCAGAGATCTGTAACATGCTGCCAAGCAGCAGAAATGCAGTTATGGGTGGCTGTCCCGATCTGTAAAATCCACAGCCTTGGTTTTTTTAGGATTAAGCAGCCCTCTGGATGTAAAAAAAAAATAAAAATTACAAAGGCCTGAATTCTTTGGCACACAGATCATGTATCAAAATACTAAAGTGGTCATGGTCAGACATGGATTTCGACCCAATCCTCTGCCAGTGTTTGCAGTATCCAAGAGCAAGCAATGGATTGAATGCCACAAAGGATACATGACACAAAAAGTGCACTTCAAAAAACTCCTGCCACTCTGGAAGTGTTCATCTCAGTGGTGAATAATAAAAACTAGGGCAGTACCATACTTAGCATATTGACTGAACAATATAATACTATCTTTATTATTTTATTTTTGGTTCAGTGTCAGTTCTTAGATCCACATTCAAAACTAACTCATGCTTTAGTGCCCAACAAACAAGTACTAGTACCTTTGCAGAGACTAACCCATGATGTAAGATAGGCAGAGGTCTTCTGAATGTGACAGGTCAGTAATGTCTTCTGACAGACCAACTCTCTCCTCAACTGCGGGGAAGTCCCCTTCTCCCTGCCTTAAAGCCTTATAGCATAATACAGTGCCATAATACTAGCACTAGTGAGAAGTGTCACGGTTGAGTACTTCTTTGCTAATTTGGATAGAGGTATTTGTAATAGCAACTGATGACAGTCACGTCAGAAAGTGTAATTCATAACACAGCCATCCAAAAAAAGCCTCACTGGGTTCCTCTCCAAAAGCTTTTTAAGCAGAAGACTTCAGCTCCTATTTATACCAATCAAAACCATAAGGAAATGAGTGGTGGACTAAGGGAAACTTGTTTACCAAAACATGAAGTAAAACACTGTCTGTGATAGTGCATCTCTATTTGTGTAATTGGATGTGTTCCATGTTGGAGTTAACAACTGTACACAGATTAACTTAAAAGCTTACATTCATTTCTATTTAGAGATCTAGATCTGGGCAGAAATACCAACAAGCTGGGCCATTAAGCTTATAAATGCCAATAATTTTAAAGTGATAGAAAGCAGCAAAAGAAGCTAGGGAGAAGGAAAATAATTAAACCTGAGCACAAAACAAGGGCACTGGACTTGCCTTCAGGCAGGTTTTCCCAGTGGTGTGATTTACAACTCCAACATCAGTAAAGTCTAGTCTCCAGCCATGCTCCCTGTTGTACAAACTACTTCTGTGCCCAGCTACAACTAGTTCAGAGTGCAGTGCTAAGTTCTCTACTCATACACACAGGCAATAAACCAGCAAATCTTTCCTCACAACACTTTCTTGCTGTAGGTGTGCTTTCATCCCACTAAACCAGGCAACTCCATGTTTTGTCTTCAGCCACCTCTTTTTCCCCTTCTCTTACACAGGAAAGGCTCAGCCTCCAGACAGGGAAAAAGGAGTTAACAGCAAAATGAGCAGTTCGTATTTAAAAGCCTCAGGCTCCAAAACGTCAGTTCCCTCCTCCCCAGACAGTCATTACCACTCTCCCCAAAAAAGCCAGGTCCTGTTTGCAGAGGAATCACTGAGGGTTTCTAGTGCGGCCACCTCAGAGAGAAAAAACATTGGGGAAGGCGAGTGAAGACTTCTGTAACCTAACTTTCCCTGGGCTCCCGTAAAATGCCTTAGTCAGCATTCTCCCTAGCACATTTCAGATGGGCTCTTATTTACTACAAGTACCAGAACACCCACATCTTTAAAAAGAAAGAAACTGAGAAGTCCCGCTTCAGCGACTACTTATTTAAAAGCCATAAAGTGAAAACCTCTTATGTTCTTTCTCTTCTACACTACGCTTAAACTACCACCTCTAGAGTTTGCTCTAAGGGTGCATATGGTAAGTCCAGACAAATCACTTCAGCTCCGTACAGCACATCCTTCTGCGTCCGCTGCAGTTGTTTTCCCAAGCCCTGAGCCCCGTTGTAGGAACAACAGGGATTTATGCAGCAGTGATTTCAAGCACCATGAGCCTACATCCACAGCGTAACGTCATCAGCTGAACCACTACAAAACACGAGGAAGGCTCCAGGAATTCATTTCACTTCAAGTATTAAACTAAAAAACTTCTCCATCGCCCCGGTCTCCTCCCTAACAAGGCAGAAGTCATGGGAACTCGATCCTGCAGGATACCCATCACTCAAACCCCACGGACTCCTGCAGTGGTTCAAAGCTCTGGATACCCCAGGGGAAGCCATCCCCTTTTCAACACTTGTGCTTCAAAAAATAACAGGAAAAGAGAAAAAAATTAAAAAAAAAAAAAAGAGAAGGAAAAAGAAACTAACACAAAAGACAAATGAAGAGGGAAAAAGAAACCCCAAGGAAAAACAAGGGAAACAAGTAAAGAAGGAAAAAGGAAAGAAAGAAGGGGAGAAAGGAAGAAAAGGAAAATGAAATAAAAAGAAAAAAAAACCACAAAGAAAAAAGGGGAAGAGAAAGAGAAAAAGAAGGGAGAAAAAGGAAAAAAGGGGGGTGAGTGAAGAAATAACAACCCCAACAAACCAAACGGAACCCGAGCCAAGTACATACTTTTTCAGTCCTGTTCTCAAACCAAACCAAACCAAAACAAAGC
>NW_009909591.1:0-56642 GCF_000696875.1 Nestor notabilis
GGTTATATTTCCCTTCTTCCAGTCATCCGGATCTTCACCTGTCTGCCATGATTTTTCAAATATTATGGACAGTGGCTTAGCAACTTCATTTGCCAGCTCCTACAGGACCCACGGATGGGTTTCATCAGGTCCCATGGACTTGTGCACGTTCAGGTTCTTAAGGTGGTCTCGAACCTGATCCTCTCCTAGAGTATAAAAAATTAAAATGGCTTGTCTTTGAATCAACTGCCATCTTGCTCTGATTTTCTATTTTCTTAAGCTACTTTTATGATAATGTCACTTCAGTGATTTAAGTGATTTTTTTAAAAAAATACAGGGATTTGGATTTTTGAAGCACACTGAATGTGAGGGGAGAATGGATGAGTGTACCCACTCTCACCTAAACTGTAATTCAAGGAGATCTCCAGATGAGCTGGGGAGTGAAGGCCTTGCAGTGCAGTTGTGTTGGTAGCCCATAGGGCACAGCAGAACAACCATCCTGCAGACCTCATGGAAAGCAAAGGCAAAAAGAGTAGAGACAAATCCTCTGCTTGTTTCTGTCTGTCATCAGTGCTAAAGAGATTGGTTCTCTAAAGCTTGTATTGAAAAAAATCTCCTGTTAAATTCTGTGAGCAAACCAGTTCCCAGAACAGAGTTTGGCTGGTGGAACTGCAGCCCCTTGAACTGTGCCTCTGCCAAAAAAAAAACATCTGCCTTTGAACAAAACCAGATTGCGAACTGTTCTGCAAAGCCTCTGAAATTCACTGATCCACACCTCAAAGGGAAGACTGCTGTGGTCTTATCAAAAGCAGAATAAATCAAGTTAGAACATTACAAATACACAAAGACTGCAGGTTTACAGCTGGTTTAATTTATATTATTACTAATGAAAGAAGATGCTCAAGCAGAGCTCCAAAGGAGTAATCTGGTAAGGGCTCTGTCCTGGAGGATTTGCAGGAAAAAAATAGCTGAACTCTAATATCTCAGCTGCAGAGCTAAGTCTGGCATATGGGAAATGAGAAGTGCACCAGATATGAAACTGGTCCCACTGTGAACAGAAGTTTACTCTTTGCTGACCATATCTACATAGCCAGGTTATGTGCTGGCACAGGAGACTTTGCAGGTGTACAGCACAAAAGTGCCTCTATCAAAGGCAATGGAATACTTTCTGCTTGGTGTGCTGACTGGGATTCTGCTCTAAGTATCCTCTTGCTCTATATACAACATCAAACAATTTCCAGGAATAGGAAAATAAGGGAAGACATCTAGCATTTTATGAAATCATTAAGGAAATAGGAAATAGCAGGTGGCTTTCCAGTAACAAAGATATTATAATTGGTTTAATTAGGAGACAAAGCTGCTCTTTGGTGTATTCTCACCTTTCCATTAACTGGATCAATTGAATTTGGGAAACATGCAGAGAACAAATTGTTTGGCTTGATCCAGATTGTATCATGCAGCTTACGGAATTAGGGGCTGGTTAACTGTGTTTGTCTATGTGGAAAAATGGACAGAAATCTCCCAAATGCCACAATGACTTGGCACTGCCTGGGGAAGAAAGAAGCATCCTTTATTCTGGCAGCTGTTGAGAAAAGTGAATTCCCCTTTACAGCCAAAGTTGCCACTCTCTGATTTAACTCCACCTTCCTCATTCTCTTCTGAACTCCCTTTTCTCCTGTTCCTTACCCTCACAGCTCTATTACTATTATTTTTCCCTATACATTTACCCTTCCCTGGACCTTTCTTCCCAAATCCTCTGATTTGCTGGTCCTTCTTATCCCAGAGAATTTCCAAGCTACCCTTCTCTCTCTCTTTGACATTTCAGTGGCACGTATTAGCTACAAATAGGGTTATTAACATGTATTAGGGGGTAGGTGACAATACAAGGCAAGAGAAATCCATCTTGTCTTGTTCAGATCACAGGAATTTTATTGTTATGAATTTGTGCGTGCCTGACACAATGGAACCGCAGTCTGTCATGGCAATGTGGAAGAAGAAAGAGCACTGCAAAATCTATACGGTGGCTTCACTTTATTACTACTTGTCAAAAGCCAAAGAAGTCCCTTCATTAGCTTAATGCAGGATTAACAAAGGTTTCTGCAAGCTGACACAACATCATTTAGTGGTTGTGTGTCTTTCCCTTACAAACTCCTCTATAACTAAAGGCCACAATTCCAGTAATTGAATTTTTCTAAATTAACACTCCAGCATTAACACAGAAACCCAAAGGAATTCATAAACAAAGCTAAACTCATCGAATTTCCAGTTCTTGGATAAAGATGATCTTTAGACGCCTCGTTGTAACACATTGAAAGCCAGATTCACCTTACCTTCTCCTGCACTTTGGACTTTTTGGCAGGTGTATGGATTTTTCAAACATTATTTTCCAGGTTGTGTGCAGTTGCCCACACAATCACAGGGTAGCTGACTAAATTTATGCAAGTGTACTTGCATGCAAACAAACTGTGTGCTTCTTGTTAATGGCTACATTCATCACAAATTACTATTAAACCAAATGCCATGAGTTGCTGGTGGTTTGGTGTCAGCAAACTGCAAGTGGGGGATTGGAGTTCCAGCAAACGAGCACCCAGAGGTTCTGTTTCTTTCCTAGCTGAAGTATAATTGGACTGCCTTTTTAGTTGTGCACGTAGAACAGTGAAGAGAAAGACAACACATTAGCCAAGGGAGGCTTTCTACAAATAGATGATGCAAGGCAACCTGACATCAGGTACCCGCCATCTCTGCCAGGCTGAATTCTGGCAGCCCCAGGCCGAATTCTGGCAGCCCCAGGCAACGTGCTCAGCCCTGCTGCTGGAAGCAGCCTGTCTCCACAGCAAATTATCCTTGGATGTGCTCAACTAGATGGGATCCAGCCCAGGATCCAAGTACCCCATGCATCAGCCTTGTAAAACACTGGTAAAGTAACTGACTTCTTTCTTTGGGGACGGGCAGACTGGTTGCTGTTTCTTGAATGAGACACCAGCCTATCTTTGGTCTTTCTGGCCTCTGCATATTCTTCAACTCGATCATTTCAGCTCTTGCATCTGTTGACTTCTACAGTCCTCAGATTGCTCTGGCTTTGTACTTTTCTCCTTTCTCTGTCGCCAAGTCCGTCCTGCCCCTAATCACTGGCACATTAGCGTCTGACATGAGACATATGCTGCAGAAATTCAGGAGGCATAAAGACATCTGTCTGTGACCTCCTTGATACTGAACTGTTCCCATAGTTTTGGCTGAAGAATACATCACATAGACATCCTAGGGGGAGAGGGGACTCAATTGCCTGAATCCTGTTTAAAGAAGTCTGTATTATCTAGGCAAGATTTTTCATTTACCATTACTAGAACATGGCACAGAGATGTTATCAAGACATCCATAATTAATTCTCTGAACGCTAGTCTTCCCAATCCACCATAGTCAATGCATAAATTGAATTGCCTGCAAAAGCTGTAGAGTCACAAGTAAGAGGGAAGTTTTCACCTGGATCTGCTTTCTTCACTAACTCTTGCCCACAGTCCCATACGAGGGTCACTGAGGAGGTGTCTGAGAGCTGGGACTTGCTTTGGTGAGTAGACTGTGTCTCTGCTCCACAGCTGCCCTGTCCTTTCCTCCACACCTCCCCAGTTTACAGACTTGCACAGCTTTGTTAGTGGCTCCAAACACCCTCCTGTCTGGTGATGCTGACAGACACAAGGATGCCTGCTGCAGTTCATTACATGCGAATGATATATACCCCAGTACTATGTAAATATGAGAGATTGGAAAGTATTTAATAGCAAGATTCATTAGCTTGACTTACTTTGTCTGTGAGCAGTAGGTCATTGCACTGCTGTTACAGGGGTCAGGGTATATCCATTGCAAATAGATTCTCTTTAGAAACCACTTTCTTTGGTTATTTCATGAAAATCCCTGCAATTACTCTGTTACAAACAAAACCACTGTGCTGCATGCTAACACCAGCCTTAGGTTTCGCCTTCTTTTAAGTCTTCATTTGTAGCCTGGTATTTCAGGGCATAATTTGAATTTATAATACCACCATTCAAGACCTATTTTATGGATTATAGTTCCAATTGGAGTCTTTTCAGTCATACTAGAGTAAATACTAGATCATCTTTGCAAGAAACTTACAAATTAATGTATCTGCCAAACTTTCTGACTGAATACAAATCAATTGCTGTTACTGGGAAGTGTGGCAGCCTCTGTTTCAGATGCAAAGAAAAAACACAAGAGAGAAAAAACAAAATGAAACCTCAGAGTGTTCCTTTTTCTTTCCTCTTTAGTATTAAATCTATTGACAGCTGCTCAGATCTGGTGAGGAAACAACCCTTTAACTTGTCACTTCAGTGTTGTCTCAGTGGCTTTGCCCATTGATAGCATTGGTTGGTGCATGTCAGAGTTGGTTTGCCATCTCTCCTCCTTAGCAGGAAGGCTTCTCATGCTCTCTGCCCAATGAAAAGCATTTAGGGCAAGACCCTCAACTCCACAGACTTTGGCTTCATTGAGACATCTGGTTTAGACGTAGTTGCTTTGATTTATGCTAGCTCAAAGTCTCTCACTTAAATCTCTATGGCATGGACATTTAGACTGCCACGACAAGCATATTTACATGGCTTTCACTTGAGATTGTTTTAGTATCCCCTCTTGTACCAAAGCTGTTCCCTAATTTGATTAAGGGAATGCATCCCCAAACATCCTGAATTCCTTCATCACCTTCCAAATGCCAGAGGACACCCTTCTTTAAATAAATGATTGTTATATCCTTCTGTTGCATCTCTGAATTTTTTAAGTCCATTGAGATTGATTTTTCTCCAATATCTAAGTTTATAAACTCCACACACTGGCCTCGCTCCTCTGGAACTTTTAAATGCATTTACTGTACTTTGTCGACCCAGCTACCAGCTTCTTTGACTGACACCTCTGTACTGCATTTAATGCACAAGCTGGCAGGCCACCACATTGAGCCACAGAAAACAACTCACCCTTGCAAGACCAGATAACATTAGACTGTCTTTGTCATTATATAAAAGCCTCAAGTATCCTTAAAATCTATATCAGGTTATTAAAAAACAAAACCAAAACCAAACAAACAAACAAAAAATCAAAAAAAAACAACCCAAAAGCAACCCAATCAAAACACCTGAAAATCTTCTATACTGTCCCAGTTCTGGAACCTGGGACTTGAAGAAAAATAGGCACGAATATTACAAGGCTAGTGCAATCACATGAAATAAGCCCACAAGCTGCTGCACTGATTTTTCGAAGGAGGCGTTTTCTCCTTCCCACTCTACAGTTCTTTGCCAGAGCACCTCTTCTACTACAAAACTGTTTAGTCTCATGCTGTCAGGTGAAATCCAGCATATGCTTTTGTCATGTCACCCCACCACTCACTTTCATTATCTTAGTGTTTTTGCAAACACCTGGGGAGTGTATTTCGATAATGCCAGAATAATTAGTTGAGCAAAGACTAAAAGTCAAACCTTGATCTTTATACACCTTTGAAAATATGATCTGACCATGCAAAAGGAAGAGATAGCTTAGGAATGCCCCTAATTTGCAATGGGGAAGTGGGAGGACCAGAGTTTCCAGTAATGGAATTGTCATGCCACTCGAATGTTAAGTCTCAGATCAACAGCAGGTGGGATTTATTACTTTTTCATTTGTTATATAAATCAAAATGAAAGTGGCAGAAGGAACAAAGGGAGTGTGGGAAAATGCTGTTCAGAAGGTGTCATGGACTAATCAAATGTAATCCTTTATTCAACACTTACTTATCTGAAAAAAATTCTGTCATGGAGGTTTAAAGTACATGGAAACACCACATAAGACAAGACAGTTCCCTTTTAAGTCTGTAAGAGAAGAGGTAAATCTGTATATTAGATATGTACAAATGCTAATCAAGCCCCAATATGAGAACACTACAGGTGTGAGGCATTTTATTATGGGTATATTAACGGAATAATAGAAAAACAGGACTGGATTGGATGATTTGGGGAGGTTGTCTGCTCTATATGTCCTAAGGCTGGGTCAAACATATATAAACTTATGGGAGGAACAGCAAGAAGAGAATCACATTTGCACTGCAGACTGCCTTCTGACCTCATTGCATTTAATTTAATGTCAAATCTCAAGGCCAGCACTAGCCTGCAATGTTTCCTCTGAGTCTCATACAAAGCAGAACTCTTGGGCAATAAAGCAGCAACAGCCCGTTGGGTTAGAGGTGGGTTACTATTGCGGTTTAAGCCCAGCCGGTAACTCAGAACCACTCAGCCGCTGGCTCACTCTCCGCCTTCTTCCTCTCCATGCTCCCGGAGGGATGGGAAGGAGAATCGGAAGAACCTAACTCCCACAAGTTGAGATAACAGCACTCCAGTAACTAACGTATAACACAAACCACTACTGCTACCAATAATAATAATAATGATAAGGGAAATAACAAGGGGAGAGGATACAATTGCTCACCACCCGCCGACCAATACCCAGCCCGACCTGAGCAGCGATCTGGGCCTTCCGGGTAACTCCCCCCAGTTTCTATACTGGGCATGACGTGCTGTGGTATGGAATACCCCTTTGGCCAGTTTGGGTCAGGTGTCCTGTCTCTGCTTCCTCCCGGCTTCCCCTCCTCCCTGGCAGAGCATGAGACTGAGAAAGTCCTTGGTCAGAGTAAACATTACTGAGCAACAACTAAAAACATCGGTGTTATCAGCATTGTTCCCAGGCTGAAAGTCAAAACCACAGCACTGCACCAGCTACTAAGAAGGAGAAAAAATGACTGCTGTAGCTGCACCCAAGAAAGTTACTGAGGTACAAACTTGCCAGGAGATCAAGTAACAGGGAGCTGAGAATTGTCATCCATGCAGAAGTCCTTCATCCTGGGAGATGGCACTGGACCAGTGACTAAAGGGAAGAGGGTGGTCCAGCACCACAGGATCAGGTCTCCTTGAGCTGGACTGCAGACCTTTGATGTCAAAGTCCACAAATCTGTGGGAATAAACTCCTTGGAAGCTAGAAGATTTTAGGGTTTTCAAGGGGCTAGAGATGTATATTCTAGGATTTAGAAAAGAAGAAGGAATAAAAGATTTAAGAGATGGCAGGAGAGTCATGCTCTGGGAGGGAAAGATCTTTAATGAGCATCTGTAAGGAAAGGCCAACATGGCAAACTCTGTACATCTTCTTTTTCATGCACTTTAGTGTCCCAAAACACGGGTCAATAAATATTGCTTTCACTGAGGCATTTAATGTATAATAGAATTTCTCCTTTGCCACTTTATTTTATGGCAGTGACATGACAATGGAAAAGTCTGCCTGAAACTTCAGACGCAACAGGCATTTCTCATAAAAAGTTTAATCCTCTGTTGTTCCACATCAAGGTATTTTTTAACGTGTTCATGCCTTATATGAGACGACCCTCAGCACCAGCAAGTGGGAGTAACACAAAAGCTGTGAGTAAGTTGCATGCATTAAGTACAATGCTACATAAGCTGCATAATAGCCTCTGGCAACCTCTCTCAGGAACTTGTGCCATTGCGATATGATTTAGAAAACAGAAATTGCTTTGTGTTCTGCTGAGTGTTTTATCCTGACCTTGCCTCATATATTCTTACTATGCACTTGGTTAAGGTCTCCCAGGAAAAACAACAAGGTCTTCCTTGTTTTTAGATACCTGTTTCAAGAGAGAGTTTGGGGAAGATACCAAAGCTGTGGCCAGAAACTGAAGTCCTTTATGTAGAGCTCCTTGGACCCTGAGATGTTGCCAGGATAGGGCAGGTCTTTCTCTTCTCTCTCACTCCTCTGCCTCTTTTTCTTGGTGCAGTTGAATGACATCACCAAAGGGGAAAAAGAAATCCTCACATGAGGACAGGAATGCAGATGATCTGCTAAAACCATGTGAGTCCCCAGGTACCCCTCTAGTGGCAATAGTTATCAGTTTCTTCTGACTTGGGTTAGGTTTCAGCCTATATCCTTGTCATGCTGGGGAAAGAACTGAGACCTTCATTCACCTTACGTGCTTGTGACTATATACTAATCATTACATACTGGTTCTTATACTGGGTTGTGTTACTTCTGGAACAGTCCATAAGTTGCTATGCAGAAAGATCCCTCTATGCTGCTGCCATGCCTTGATGTCACCAGCAAGTTGAAGTAGTGTGAGATGCTTCCAGGAGAGAATTTCCAAGAAGCTGTGGAGCATTTAATAGTGTGACTCCCTTTAGAGTTAATAGAACCATAAACCTCTACCTTAACAGCAAAATGTGTCCTGTAGGCAGTGTGAGCTTGACATGAACATCCGTTGTAAGCCCTATACCCTCTTTTACTATTTGTTATGGGGATATTATTGCAACACACCACTCATCTCAATAGCTTTCACAGGAAATTAATTTGAAGTGAGGCACTTGAGACAAAAGGGAACTGCCTAACTGGGAGGGCAGTAACAGATGAGGAAACCTCTCTATAGAAGGAAGGCTACTATAGGGAGATAAAGAAATACACAGCCCAGGGATTGCATAATCCCATCACGCAGTCAGGATGTATTAGTGGAATAACAGAACTTGTATCTTCCAACTCATTTTAGGAGGCAGTTAACAATAAGAGCCATTAAAACACAGGAGAAAGATTGGAGCCTTACTGCCAGAACTGCAAGCTGACAAGTGTCAGAGCCCAGCAGTGTCATACTCAAGGCAGAAATTCTTAAGAGTCAGTACTAATACTACTCCATCCATTCCAGTGCTGATTGTCTTTCTTAATAATTTAATAGGAGATTTTCCTGTAAAAAACGGCTCTTTAAATGTCTTCTCATTTGAAAGTTGATCAATGCTAGAAGTCAACGTGATGATTTTTTATTGACCTGTTACAAGGAAATGTCTAATTCAGCAGGCAGCCAGCACAAGTTGAAGAGCAGTCTTTGGCAGGTTAATTTTCCAGTTTTGACTGTCAGAGGAAGAGGGACGCTGGTTGCTGAGGCTGGAAGATATCAAGGTGCTTCCAATGTTGCTTCCTCATGTAGCGTTGGAGCCTGTTGCTTAACAGAAGCTTTTGGTTCCTGATGCCTTGGCACCTTTCCCATCCTTTCTATGGCCCCATGTCTTCTACGCCTGGAACGCACCTCCTGTTTTCACGGTTGGTTTGCCCTGCTCAAAGCATACTCATTTTGACATTGCCACCACATGGTGCTTTTTGAGTTTTCAAAGTGAATTTTTAATAATCACTGTGCTTGCTCTAAGCAGCATCTTTATCCTGAGAAGATTTGAGATTTTTTAAGGGAGAAGGAACTTCTTTATTTCTTTGATTGCCAAGAGTTACTAGAACCCCTCTACTCAGTTCTCATTACTTGTGTTTATGTATTCTGCCTGCTTTGCCCCTCAGTTAGCAAAGTCCTTTATCTTGCAAAATACTCTGTGCAGGAGAGGGAACAAATGGGAAAAAAGCTTTTCATTCCATCTGCCAGCATCTGTCCCTTCCAACCTGGTGTCTCCAGATGGATCGCTAGACAGCCAGGGGCACATCACATGGACTTTCCCCAGGTCAAACAAGGATTTGTGAGGTTGTTTCTGTAAGTCCATTTTCAACAAGCTTTAGAGAAGAAGAGACAAAAAATAAACCTTTTGCACCCTTCTCTTAGGCCCTTTATCTGTGCTCTCAGCTAGGAGTGACCATGCAGCCCAGCTGAGCAGAAAGAATCTGGCCCAAAACATTATAAGAAATGCAAAAACCCCAATCTTCCTGCACCTGGCTGCCAATGTGAGGATTATCTCTATAGCTTCCTTCAGTGGACAGAAATAAAACACATTAACCCAAGCTCTGTTGAAGCTTGCCTGATCTGTCACTCTAAAGATCAGTCCCAATATTTGCCACTGCTTACCACACCACACCATCACCGCATTTTCTTTCACTGCAGACACTGCAATGTTTTAGCTGCCACTTCCATTCCTATTTTTCAGCACAGAGGTGGAATATCAGCCTTTCACAACAGGCCAGAGAGATACAGGATGTAGAAGTAGCCTTTTCTTAAGCAGCCATGACATACCACACTGTATTACGTCTGTTGATGTTGTTGCTTTAAATTAGGTTTGTGCCCAAAAATTGGCTTCCATTTTTGTATTTGCAGAGTTGTACTAAGGGGTTAGCTCATAATCGAGGAATACTAGACAGAGACATATTTGGAAACAGAGTTCTGAGAGACTTCTCAAAGACACCTTGATTGCTTCTTAACTGGGAGCTGACAGTCAGATAGGACCCTACAGCAGAGCTTCACAGTTTGGTCTTGTCCAGCCAGCCAACAAAGTGAACAGGTTGCCAAAGCTTTCCTTCCTGGAGCTCTGAACTCACTCCCTACACCCGAAGCCCAGACGCCAATCCTCAGTTCAGCTTTATACGAGTTGAATATGAATTAGCAGTGTGCCTGGGTGGACAAGAAGGCCAACAGCATCCTGGCTTGTATCAGCAGTAGTGTGGCCAGCAAGACGAGGATAGCAATCATCCCCCTGTACTTTGCACTGTGAGGCCACACCTCAAATACTGTGTTCAGTTTTGGGCCCCTCACTTCAAGACAGACATTGAGGTGCTGGAGCGGGTTCAGAGAAGAGCAACAAAAGAGATGAAGGGTCTGAGGCACAGGTCTTATGAGGAACAATTGAAGGAACTGGCATTGCTTAACCTGGAGAAAAGGAGACTCGGGGAGACCTTATCACCCTCTACAATTACCTGAAGGGAGGTTGTAGTCAGGTGGGTGCTAGTCTCTTCTCCCAAGTAACAAGAGAAGAAATGGCCTCAAGTTGTGCCAGTGGAAGTTTAAATTGGATATTAGGAAAAAATTCTTCAGGGTGGTGGAGTCACCATCCCTGGCGATATTTAAAAGATGTGTAGACATGGCTCTTAGGGATATGGTTTAGTGGTGGACTTGGCTGTGCTGGGTTAGTTGTTGGGCTCAATGGTGTTAAAGGTCTTTTCCAGCCTAAATGATTCTATGATTCATACAGACCCCATTCAGCAGTTTGACCCCACACCCACGTCCCACTTCACGTCTATGCAGAACCCTGCACTCCCGGGCACAGCCAAGCTTTTTACTGTCCAGTCCTGCCTTTTGCTTAGACACAGTTGTCATGATGCACCAGTGCTTGGGGTGGAGTATGAGAGATCAGCCTTCCTGATCTAACACAGAGCTGTACCCCTAAAAACAGAGACCCTCCAGATAGGTGAATTGTAAGTGCTTGAATCTGTTTCTGCTCATGTCAAGGCTCTGAACAAGAGGGAGTGGAAATAACATTTAAAAACTCTCTTCCTCCCATCCACTTTCCTGCCTCCCCTGGGTTCCTATATATCTCTTAGCTCTATGCACAGGTTTAACAAGCTCATATTTTTAATCAATGAAATCATCCACTTGTAATTAACCAGAAAACATCAGCCTTGTCAAATGACCTTTTTGTTTGATGGAACAAATATAATTACATTGTCACTTCAGTCTGGTTTAACAAACAACCAGAAAATGTTCTTTAATAAGCTGCCACACTGAGATGGCAGTTTATGATGGCTTAAAAGAATGTTTAATCTTAGTTAATTAATACTGTCTAATCTACCAGAACTAATGAACTTTCAACTACAATAGTAGGTCAATGCCTTTGTATGCAATGACACGTAAACATTACAAGTTGCAAATTTATCAAAGCACAAATTCCAAAGAATAAAAGTAAAATGTGACCTTTACTGAATTTATATCTATTTAAATGTTCCTGCTATAATTACTTAGTAGGAATAAGAAAAGTAATGACCTACTTACACTTGGCAGAAAGTTGTCAGTGTTGGAAAGCTACAAATGCAGGAAGACTAAGCACTAAAATTAACAAGTAATAATGTATTATTATCAATAATGACTATTTATTAAATCATCTGAGTAAGATTTCCCCACCCACTCGCACAGTCCCCCTTATTATGGATGGTACAGGCATATTATACAAAAGGGAAAGGAAGAGAAAGCAATGGAGGGAATTGCCAGCAGCGCCTGTGGGGTTCAGCCAAAATGTGTGAAGAGGATCGCGCTATCCTGACAGCTCAGCTGGTTCATGGCCCATAAGCTCATGCTGCTCTGCCCTTTGCTACCTCTCCATACTCCTCCTTTGTCCTTTGTCATGTTTCCCAACTGCACAATAGGCAATATAGAGTGGGAAGTCAGCGTCCCAGTACAGGCAGTAACAGAGTGGCTCGCATCCCCCAGGGACCTCAGAAACTCTGTTGTATGAGCAAGTCCTGAGCGTCACCTTTGGAAAACAGCAGAAAGTATCCATGTCCAGAAGTGTTGATGAAATAATCTTCCAAGTCATTTATAAGCTGCTTTTTTATTATTTTTTTTTTTAAGACAAAGTCAGCAGGGGAATATCAGGCAAACCCAGACAAATTTCAGCCAAGAATCCTAAAAAAAAAAAAGTTACTTGAGAAAAATCTCTTCCTCACTGCTATTAAGTCTTAATAAGTACGGTAAAACATAGGAAGTTCCAGAAGACTTGAAAAGTCTGAATGTGGTGTTAACATTCAAAAAAGCAGTTGTGATGAAACAAGTAGCTTACAAGCTGATTAATCTGCCCTGAGTCCCAGGCAAAATAATGAGGAAGCTGATATGGAAAGCAATAAGGATTAAAAGATAGGGATATAATTAATTCCAGTCAATAGCATTTCATGAAAAATAAGAGATGTCAGGCAAATCTGATTTCATTCTTTTATGAGCTTATGAATTTGGTGAATAAAGGTATTTGCATGGAAGTAATATAGCAAGATTTTTGTAACAGACATGAAAGTCACTGTTACTTAGCACGAGTTGATATCCTGCTACACTATTTTCAGTGGACATCATGAAAGATGACACGGAGATTATTTTTAAAGTATTATAAACAGCCTTGGTTACCTGTGCCCAGGGAAAATGAGAAAGGTTTGAAGAAGTGATTCCAGGGTGGAGAAGGCAGAGAAACCATCTCAGAAAGACATAAGCAAAAGGCAACATTGCAACAAGTGTGTATGATTGGATGACTATGGTGATAGCCTGGGAAGGGACCCTCTGAGACATCCCATCTGCTGTTCCTAAAATGTGAACCCCTTCCAACACCGGTAAAGTCCACAGTGTGTACACATACAACTGGCTACAGCACAGACCATTATTCATTACCATCAATAATGTGATGGTGAAATTTGACGATTACACCAAGATCAGCAGAATGGTAAATAATGCTGAGGACCAGGTACTTACAGAAAGCAATGGACTTGAGTACAGCAGAACCGCTTAAGCAGTGACGTTTAATGATAGTCTTGTTCAGGGTCAGATATCTGGTCATACCTGTGAAATAGGGAACACGTATGGAAAGCAGTGACTGTAGATGAGGCTCTTAGTGACATGATTTAGTGGCAGACTTGGCAGTCCTGGGGTAAAGGTTGGACTTGATGATCTTAAAGGTCTTTTCCAACCTAGCTGATTCTGAGATTCTGTGACATTGTGGTGGGTTTATAGCAGAAAATAACAATTCAGCGCAACTTTCTTATATGCTACTGAGACCCTTGGGTTCATAGGTAGGATTGCAGAAAGCAAGAACAGGTAATTTTATTTCTGCCTGTAGCACTGGGGAGACTGCACAGTCATACTGAGTATGGTTCTGGTGCTTGTCTTTCTAAAATATAGTTGAAAAATATTAAAAGGTGTTCAAAAGGTGTAAAAATAGTCTGAAAACAAAAAAAAAATCCTTCCATGGGCCAGAAATAAAATTCCTTGCAGCCAGACTGAGAGACAAAAACGCACTGAATTTTTAAATGTTTCTCTAACTCAGCTGAGGAAGTAGGAACTGGAACGAAAAGCTGGACACTGGAAGGAGGCAAGTACCAGGCAGAAGTCATTTGAAGAATGAGGGTGAACAGCTGCAGGAGCAGGGAGAAGAAAAGGCATCTCCCTCCTTCAGTGCCTCATCTACAGTCACTGCTTTCTGTACTTGGTCCCTATTTCGCAAGTATGACCATATGTTTGACCCTGAACAAGACTGTCATTAAATGTCACTGCTTAAGTGGTTCTGCCTTACTCAAGTCCATTGCTTTCTGTAAGTATCTGGTGCTCAGCATCATGGAATCAAGACATGAGCCTCACCAAGAGCAAACAGAGTGAAATGCAATGGCCCATGACAGCAAGGAGCCACAGGCATCACATCATCCCACCAGCCTTAATTTACATGAATCCACCAATAGCATAATATTCAGGGTTTGCACCATGATAGCACATTATTGTACTATAAATAGACTTTTGTATCCCAAGGTACTGTATTTACACCAACCCATAGACCACACTTGCTAAGATACTGTCTGGTTCCTTAACGGATATGGAGATCTCTACAACAGATGAGGTTAAAAATAGATTTGTTGCCTTGGATGAATTAGGGACTTTAATATATCCCTGAAACATTCACAAGGGAAGGAAGCGAGAGGTAAAGTTCCGCAATGTCTTACAGGCAAGGTCAAGATTAGATAACCATTATGGATACTTCTCACTTTAAAATAAAAAAATGTGTGAAACACAATTATTCCCTTAACTGAACTGGGTAGCTGTAGGGGAAAAAAATAAAAAATAAAAAATTGCCTTTTCTTGCAAGGATTTAAGGCCAATTTTACAGTTTGGCTCCCACATACTGTCGTACAAGCAATTTCTATAATTAGACTTGTGAACTTTCAAATGCTCTTCATTAGTAGTTGATGTTCATCTGTTTAGTAATCACTGAACTACAGACGTACAGATGATCAGTAGCCCAGCATGTGACCTGGGCAATAAGTGGTAATTGCCCATTTGCACCCTTGCTCCCAGACTTAAGAGAGCAAAGACAGACATAGTCAAGGACAGATGCAAAAACAAGGCAAAAGGAAGAATACAAATATAATATTGTCATTACAAAGGCTGTGGGATGGTGAAACCAGCATGAGTGCATTTGGCACAGGCAGAGACATTACTCATCTACATGTGTCTCATAGACACATCTCTACAGTGGGGGAGATAGTCTTTCCCTTGCCTGTTGAAACTGGGATGTCCCCATAACGGAGAATTTTTCTTTTGGCACAGAGATCATCCAGAAAGTCTGTGAAAGAGCTGGTATGTGAGCCCAGATCCTATTCAAATATCTTTCATTCAAGGTTCACCTTCCAAAATTATTGATCTGGTTTGTGCCAGTTCTTGGACCACCTCCCTCCATCCTACCAGCACCTCACCTGTATGAGACACACATCTCACACCAGACAAGCTGTTCTTCACAGACGTCAAGACCTCTTCACAGAATGTAGAGAGAAAGCCAGATTTAGGAGAAGTGGCAATGTTTACGATGGTTAAGATATAATGAATGCCACCAAGGATAATTAGGGATAAAATGAAAGTAGGTTTCTAGGCTGAAGTAAATGAGATTTTGTTTTATTATTATTCTTTTTGCCTTCTTAAAGTTCATCATTACATGAAGTTTGGAAGCTCACTGGCATGATCAGCTTTGATTATTTTCATTTAATTTTCTCACTATACTTTTTCCTCTCCACTTCTCTTATTCATTGTGTTATTACATCTTTAAAAGGTATTTAAAATTAATTTACTGCACTCTGTGAACATAAATAAAAATATTAGCTTTCAGAGAGTCATGTCAATGAGGGAAACATGTTCATTCTTCCTTGTAGAAAGTATATTACAAAAACTGTAACCCATAAAACAAAAACTTGCTTGCATTTTCTTCTTTTTAAATCCATCCCTGAGCTAATGCAAGTAAATTTAACACTTAATTTGTAATAAATATGCATGGAAAAAATAGAGTACCTCACCAAACAGGCATATTTACAGTGTCAGCAAGGAGGAAATTATTAGTATATCAAAGGAAACTGTCATGCTTGGCAGCAAATACAAAGCATGCTGATGCAAATTTGTATGAAATTTATTTTTTTTTAATATATGACTATGGAAAGCCACGGTGCTGCAGCTGACCATGTCACTTCAGCTATAATTTTAGCATGAAAATAGGAATTGACTGCTAATTTTTGTTAGCTCCCAGGATGCAAACACCTTTCTACCACACAATTAAAGACTTAGAGCTCTTTCTAAAGAACTGAGCTGGACAGAAAGTAAACTTTTTTTTTGGGGTAGCAGAATCAAGATGTTTTACATGCATTTGCTAAAAGGAGGAGGTGACTAATGAACCTGGAATCAAGAGATGCTGTGTTACTGCATCACCTTTTTTCTCATTTGTGTTCTCATTCTCTTTCTTACCTTTCCTCTCCTTTGTTCCCACTCCACCTAGGCTTGGCCATAATACAACCCTCTAATTCTTTTCCTTAAAATGTCCCTGTGTCTCATAATCAGCTCTGGAAAATGGAAATTAAAGGGATATACTAAAAACCCAGAGGATAAGGTTCACTGATTCACTGCCATCCACTTTGCTTTGAAATATTTTCACTGTAAAGAAAAATTGCAAGACCTTCAGAAGAAGAAAGCCTTCGGAATAGCCAGACATAGATAGGTTAAAGGGAAGAGAGATGTAGGTTCACCAGAAATCCACCCTAGGAGGGAGAAAAAGAGTAAGTGGAAAAATCAGAGGTATATAACTCTCCATGGTGGAGATTTTGCGGGCATTTAAAACTGGAAAAAGCCCTGGTCCTTCCAGACTGTGGGGTTTTCACTTAAACCTGCTGCAGGAGCTCAGGGTATTTCAGCTACTAGCACCAGAGCAGTACTTGGATCAGAAGTTCTTTCTATATTGTTTTCTGACAATGTTGGGTTTGCAGCTTCCCACTACCATGTTGCACTTGCTAGCTTTTCAGTCCTGACTGCTTGACCTTCACCCTGAAGTGACCAAGTAGTGTTTTATACAGGTTGAAAAGATAAAGTGGAGAGAAGGCAAAAGTTACTTTCGGTGTTATCTGTAAACTAATGGATAGTGTGACTGACTTGTGAAATTGCTTTCAGAAGGCTCTGCTCATGGAGTGTCTTAAAACCTATCAATACACTATATTTAGCCTCAAGTTCCTATTCATAGCCTAATAAAGCTGTCAGAATAAAATGTTTGCAAAAGACATTTCCATTGAAAGTTGTCTTATGCCAGAGTCTTAAAAGTACAATTGTCTTATCCAAGTCCCAAGTAGCATAGGAAGCAAAAACAAATTGATTTGAGGAAAAATATGCCAAGACTGTAATTTTCTTTCTTCAAGTAAATGGATTCTTTTTAATAGGTGGAGAGCTCCAGCATCATTAATTAAGACACTGCAGACAGGAGAGGAGTTGATTTGAGAAGTTTTAGAGATCAGCTACAACGTATTAGGCTTGATACCAATGCAAAGGATTTCAGCAAGAAGCTTTGAAACAGATCTCGATTTTATTTCATTCTTTGCTTCCTGTGTTTTGAAAAAGAATGAACCTGTCCCAGGAAAGCAGCAACCTTTTGCTCTGCCTTTAAAGCCCTGCAATATTTTACTTTTTGTTAAAAAATGACAACTGAAAACCCAGATGATAATCCAAGCATCATAAAAATAAAGAGAACCTCTTTTTTACTGAACTTAAAAGGTGCTTTCTTTGCAGTAGCTGTGTTCATAAGAATGCAGTTGGCTGAAGTCTTAAAAGCATTAAACCTCCCCAATGACTTCCACTGAAATGATCACCCTGAAAGTTCTACCACAATGCCCACCAAGCTATATATAAGAATGTTTATTTTTGTTATTCCTATTATTTTTATTATTCAATAAATCTATTGAGTAAGAAAAAGTTTAGTTTAAATGAACAAAATTGTGTTTGCTGTGCTCAGACAAAGAGAGCATCAAGGAAAAAGAATTGTAGCACACTGAGCACAGCTAAAACTATTCCATAAACAAATTATATACTTCAGTCACTATTACTAGCTCTCACAGTTGCATCTTTAAAACTGCAATAGATGCATTGCTTTCTTGCAGATCTAAACCCTTAGCATTTAATTTCAATTTTGCTTTAAACATCAAAGTGTACAGCTTTTATTTATGGGGCAAATCTAGTAAAAAAAGTAAATCAAAGAACCAGAGCAGTGTTAAGAACTAACAAGTATTCCTTAAAAAACACCTCTCATGTTTCTTAGACTTAATTGATGAACCTGGTGGCTTGAATAACAAGTCTTAATTCCTATGTTCAACAAATCTGTGGAAAAACAGCCGCCTTCTTTGGTCTTATCACAACTGCCAATCTTTTCTAATTGGATGCCAGCTATCATTTCTTTGCATTTGGCTGTATTAGCTGAGATACACAGACCCATCCACCAGAGCAGCAGTGTGTGCTGAACTCTTAGAGCACTGAAACTGTGAACCACAAATATTGGTGCTCAACACAACTTTTATTGAAACTTGGGCTAGAGGCACAATTACTAATCTACCACAAGATGGGATAGGCTACCTGCAGCTCATACACCCCAAGAAAAACTCAGAAGAAGAAAAAAATTCCAGTGTGCTTCTGGCACATCCACTTGCTCCTGGTGCCTGCCTTTGCACAGGGCTGTGCTTCTCATCTAATAGCAGCTTTGTCAACATTTTGCCATTAAAATGAGTAGTGCTAATAACAGTTCAGAAAATTTATCGAGGCACGAATTAAGTGGCTGGAGTTTTGCAGGTGGGTTTCATGGTGGGATGGGGCTTTGAGCATACCAGTCTAGAAGAAGGTATCCCATTCAGACCATTCTATCATTCTAAGATTCTATGTTGTTATTGAGAAAAAAGTATTTTAAAAAATGCAGAGAAAATGCTTGGTTTCTCTTTTTGCCCAAAGAGAGCATGTATTTGGAGTTTTTGCATGGAAGCAGACTTTTGCAGCTCTCCTTCGTGCTGAGCAACTCCTGACCACATAACACATTCATCAATCATCTGGAGGGATGGGATGTTATTTGTCATGAAGAGGGCATTTCTAGTTAGCCCAAGAAAATCTATCACTATATCACAAAGACAAATTTTTCCTTGGTGCATCCCAGTACTGCACCAAAAGTGATCTTTCTCTGATTTCTCAAAGGCTGAATATTTATTAAAGACCACACACAAAGAATGACATCTGCAGTTCCTGGAGGGATTCTAGAAACTTAGAGTATTTCTGTGAGTCTCTCCAACAAGGATGTTTCAACTCCCACCTCCCACCCTGTGTTTTCCCACAGCCCCTGTTCCAGGGCAGCATCCGTACCAGATATAACTGACATTAAATTGGAGGGATGTCGTCAAAGCTGCTGTCTTCTCGCTGTAGGCCGCTCCCTAATTCTCTTGACAGGAAATTATCTAGGAAAATGAATAAAAAACCACCTACATAAGAAGGACATGGAGCGAGCTGTTAGAGTAAGTCCAGATGAGGGCCAAGAGGATGATAAGGGGACTGGAGCACCTCCCATATGAAGGCAGGCTGAGAAAATTGAGGCTGTTCAGCCTGGAGAAGAGAAGACTGCATGGAGACCTCATAGCAGACTTCCAGTGTCTGAAGGGGGCCTACAAGGATGCTGGAGAAGGTCTCTTCACCAGGGACTGTAGTGATAGGACAAGGCGTAACAGGTTTAAACTTAAACAGGGGAAGTTCAGGCTAGATATAAGGAAGAAGTTCTTTACTGTGAGGGTGGTGAGGCACTGGAATAGGTTGCCCAAGGAAGTTGTGAATGCTCCAACACTGGCAGTGTTCAAGGCCTGGCTGGACAGAGCCTTAGGTGACATGGTGTAGTGTGAGGCATCCCTGACCATGGTAGGGGGGTTGGAACTAGATGATCTTGATGAATTGTATCTGGTTTCAGAGCCACCGCAAACAGGCTTGTTATACACTGGGAAAGAAGATGAGGCATCAATGGCTCTGGTTTTGCTATGCCCTTGGAAGTCTGCACCTCAAGACTGGGTTTTAGAATCTTGCAGTAATATTGAATACAAAATGCCCTTGGGTACAAATTTGAAACTAGGCGCTTTCATTTCCCATACACCACCATTCTACTGTTTCTTTTATTTCTAAAAGACTACTCCTCTATGTCAAGCCAACCTGGACCTGAATACATCAGAAAAAATGAGTTTTTTCAGCGCTGGCAAAGATGTAGGTACTATCCAGGCTGCTGTTGACAGTGCAGCAGATGGTTTTCTTCTGGGTTGGTATTTCTCAGATGCAGGTATAATGGCTATCCATTAATAATGCACCAAATTGAGGCAATGAGAAGAATTGGAAGTGCAGATTATAATTAGCCTTGTGCAGCAACCAGGTACCAGAAATGCAGGTCATTATTTCAGCTCATCTAAATGCTTCTCATCTCACTAGTAACATAACTAACACATACTTTGCCTGGTCATGTAAAAAAATCTTTATTTGCCTGTACTAAGGGCAGAACCCTACTAAGCTGCTGCCATGTTGCCTCTTAGAAACTGTAGTGGCTTTAATAATGAGTGAAGTAAACTGTCTATGTAGAGTAATTTTAAATGAAAAGGACAGTAAATCAGTTATTATCCTGGCTTAAGGGCATTGGAGTTTCAATCACTTTATTGCAAAATCTCTTCAGTTTCTCTTCTCCAACAATACAGCTATAATTTCTCTGTGATTACTTTGTTTACCCCAGGTTGTGCCCTGTTGAAGTACTGATAATGAGAACATTAAAGGAAAAAAGTAAAAAAGTCTTGCTCTTACAAGCTCTCCTTATTTCTAGTGTAATTGTCCCTTCTTTTGCAATGCATGCCCAGGCATTCTCAGAAACACTACTAATGATAGTTCCCCCCCTCCCTGGTACTTGAATATGAAAATGTAATAGCAGAAGGAAATGGAGAGCAGAGCCAAGAATTGCACTCTTTTACTGAAATCTGCCACTGTTCTAGTTGCTCTTCAAAACTGTAGTGAAGCAAGTAAAGACTTCCATTGATCTTCACTGGAAAATTGATGGACTTCCCATGGAAAACAGAAGGCAAGCCTCAACTTTTCTTCAGTTTTCTTTTTGGCCTCATTCCTTGCCAAGCTCTTGTGCTGTCTCTCTCTGTTTTGAAAGGTATTCTGCTTCAAGTTACTTATTTTGTTTGTTTATATATATGAGTATTTTCCAGGTTTCTAGCCAGATTAGCAAAAGGATTAGATTTACTTTGCATGGTCATGCATGAAGTTATTTCTTTTCAGACAAGTAATGTTACCAATTGACATCAAGAGAAGACGTCATTAGCTCTAAAGCTGCTGAAATGTATGAAGTTAAAACCTTTTTGACTCCACTATAGTTACAGAAGTTCTTTGACATACTTCTGGAAGAAATATCCAAGACAATTTTAATTTATGCCTGTGTTTGTAAGAGCAGTCTACCTACCAGAAATATAACCTTCTGCCCCAGTAAGGAAATCTCACACAAATTTGGTTTTGCGATTCATGGTTTTCAAAAGCTGGTCAAAAGGAAAAGGGAAGCATGTAAAAACTTATGCATATCTATATTGCATATCTTTATGCATATCTATATGCATATCTATCAACTTATCCTATATGCATTAGTTATCAGAGAACTGAAACCCAAGGTTATTGCTCTGGTTGTGGCTGAGTTTTCTAGCCAACCGGCATGCAAGTTCCCATGATGATTCTGCAAGACAAGTCAAATCTGCAACCCCTGAGCTCCCTTTCAGGGGATTCCACTGAATTGCTGGAAGTTTTTATTCAGGTCTCTTCCTCTATTTAATCTAGAGGGTTTAAGGTATCCAGTCTCTCCAGAAATCCACAAGTACTGACAAATACCCCGAATGTTTATTTTCAGTTAATGACAGAGTCAGATTGGATTCACAGAAGTACTTAGTCTGGTTCTGTTATAAGGTTCCTATGAAGAAAATGTGCCTTTCCCAGAAAGGACTCAAGCTATTGCAGCCACACAGCTCTAAGTTGTCCACATACAGAATTTAGCTAACTGAAACAATAGCTTTCAAAAATCCTTGGGAAATCAGTTTGTAGATTAAATATTTAGCATGATCTGATTCAAAACATTAGAGATAATGCAATATGTCTGCACACACAGTGAGTAAGCCTGAGTTCCCAGGGACCATACTGCAGTGATCTACGAGATGCAGAATAAACTGTAACTGGTGGAAACATGTTCTTGAGAGCAGGAAAAAAAAAAGGAGAAAAAAGTTACTGAAGATTGCTTAAGAATTATCTCCTAATATAGTCAAAGATCAGCTAGAATGCTAGTAAATCTACTTACATCAAGTAAACGGTGCCTGGGTTGCTTTTATGAAGATGAAGGCAATTTGCATCACTCTTGGTAATACAAAGTCAAGTAAGATCAAGTTATGAAAACTCACTCATTTGCTGTGCCCTTGCTACTAAACAGTAAATGTTTAAAGGTGGGATAGTTCAGTTTGGATAAGTGTCAAATAGCAGAGCTTCTTTGTGATGGCAATGGGAGAAACTAAATGCAAATTATAAATACAACTAAATGCACCTTCCCCCTGGTGAAAGGGGCTGGTGCATTAAGCAAACAAGGGCTCCAACGTCTGATGCATGCTTGAGTGGCTTAAGGGAACAAGACCACTATCACTGTTACAGAAAGGAGTGACTGATGTAAAAGAAAGCAGTAAGCTGCACTCATATAATATGAAAATGGAAGCCCTTTTTACTGCAGATGGATCTAGAGGGACAGTGGAACAGACACACATGGAGGACCTATAAGAGCCATTGTCTTTGACACCATTCTACTTTGCAGACGAAAACATAGTCACTGCAATTACTAGCAGGCTACAGGTCATGAAACCTGATTTTTTTATATATATAAAAAACCTGAGATGCAACCACAAGTACAAATTCATACTTGCTGTGTCTTTGTAAATGAGGAGGTTCGGAGCTTCCTCAAATATATTGTCTGCACAAAAGCCTTAATACCTAAAAGAATATTATAACCTTTCATATTTTTTCCAAGTTCCAAATTGCTGTATTCCATTTCTTCTAAGTTAAATCTTTTTTTGGAAAATACTGTAATTACTTGCCTGACATTCATATTTTGATCTGGCTAAAAAACACTGGGCAAGTGCACAAGACTAGAGCAATACAGCATTATTGGTGCTATCTAAGGACTTGCTAATGACCACAGATGGATTTTGCCCACTGTTCGTGGAAGTTGTCTTTTCAGTAAGATTTGATATACTAGATCATGGATGGGGCTGGAGATATTTTCTAAGGTACACTACACAGCATTTACAATCCCATCAGGGAATATCAGGCACAATTCACACAATTAGAGTAGAAATTATATGTACTGTCAGAAACCATGCTAGTTTATGCCAAACAGATTTTATGCTCCTATAAGAATGAATTAGGAATTAAACTCTTTCTTTTTTATACTAGTGATGGGCATTCATTAATATGACTAACATTGATAAGATAAAATGTACAGATACTACCTAAGTAACAAGGATTAGACAAATCATAAAAACAAAATAAAGAAAAAGGAGTAAATACAAATTTCAAGACAAGCCAAATGTGTTTATCATTCAAGGGTCTTGCAGTAGCTACAATTCATTTGGCCAAAATACTAGATTTGGAGTGCCAAATGGGGTTGGTCAACTTGGCTTATAGCTTATTGTGGGATAGATGGGCAGATGATGGGGGAGTGATATTTCCTTCAAGAAAAGACAATTTAAATGTGTCTATGGCTCTTCCTCCTTATTTTGCAGAGTCTGTGGGGCAGTAAAGCGGAAAAGGACTTTGGAAAGTCATGTGCATTCCAAGGGCACTGGAAAGCATTTTGCAGCCTTTGGTGTTTGGCAGCTTTTGGAAGGGATGCTCTGTGGATTTTCTAGATGAAATACCCATTACCAGCTGATTCAGTGACCCTGAGTGTGCCCTTCAATTCCACACACCTACCACAAGTACAGTCCTACCAGTCTGCAGACCACCTCATTACTGTCTTCCAGCAACAAATTGAAAGGAAAAAGATAAAAACATCCCATGTCTACAGCTGTATATGGGGCATATGAAACAAGCAATTTAGGATGCTTATTGACCCCATATATTTCCCAGACCCTGTCTTCACCTACCATGAGATCACAGCTCAGTGGTGGAGAGACTGGCCTGGGGAAGATCTGGAAGAAGAGGCCAGTTTTGTCCTCTTTGTCGTCCCTCCTCTGAAATTCCTCCTGCTTCACTCACTAGCTAAGGCTACAAATGTGTTCCAGACAGCAAGCAATGACCTTGAAAGTATTCACTACTTCTTAACCTGCTTAAAACTGATTTATCATTGCATATTCCACTTTTTCATAATGACCATGCTTAACAGTATAATCCAACCTTTCTGTGTCATATTTCATTCCTTTTTACTGTAAGCCATTTGCAACACGGGTCACCATTTCCTGTGTGTTTGCTAAAAGCAAGGAAGCCTAGGGATTTAAAAAGAAAAGAAAAAAGAGAAAGGTCATGTATGTAGGGGAAGACATACACCTTGTAAATTAATTGCAGATTTTTCGTGCTGTAGCTCATTCAACCCAGTGATGTCTCATTCTCATCCTTTGTCAGCTAAGATTTTCTAAGAGAAAGTTAGTTAGTTCTTTGGAAGCTGGGCATAAAGAGGTCTTATACCAGCTGCAAATCAGCTTTATTGATCCACATGTACTGAAAAACTTACCATAATTGAAAAGAACCTTAGAGTTAGAATGGAGGTGAATATCTTTCTGTTTGTCATGACCTATACAGAAAAATCTTCTGCTTAAAGGTGAAGCTTCAGATTAAGCAATTTTCCATGAAGTTTGCAAAGATTAACCATCTATGTCACCTCAGCTAAGACCAAGTCCTGTACAGAGATACAAGTTGGTAGAACACCAGGATATAATAGTAGTAACTTAATTGCATTTCTTATTTTTGTTCCTATTGGTGCGTTTGGGGATGCTGAGCATGTCGTTCACCAAGCTCCTTCTTTACTACAGTCAGAGCTGGGAAAATTCATTACTTCTGCGATGCACCCCCCTTTTAGCATGGAATTTGGACAACGTCAACTGGATATGCAGTGGCATAACCCTCTGCACTTCTGGACACTGCATGCAGTCATTATGCAGCAAAGCAATTTTAAAATCAATGTCACAGTGCAGAAGGAATGGCAAAGCTTTGAATGAACAGCATATGAGCGAGCAAAGATACTGGAACTGAATACTGACCAGAGCAATTCAGTCCCTGGATGATTTCTAAAGGCAATAATTCCAGTCTTAGGGCTTCTTCATTTCTAAAATCCATTTCAGGAAAAGCTCTTGGGTAATCTAAATAGTTTACTATACAAGAAGTAATACAACTCGAGTTTCTGCAGCATCCTATAAATGACCATATGAAAAAATGACCATTTAAATATAAACTACCCTTTCTGTCATGGTGGTTATTGAGGTCAGATTCAGTCAGGATAGCAACATGGGAAGGAGTCCAGCAACAGAGCTGCCTTCCCATCATACACCACAGTTCTGACAAAGCACTGGATAGCGGAAAGGGGGATATTTCAGTCATCTCTTCCAAAGAAAGAGGTCCAGTAGTACATACAGATGGAGTCCTATCTCAGTAATGCCCTTATATGAAGTTTGCTCTTCTTTCTTTTCCATCTTAGACAAGAGAAAAAAAGGATGATGGCAGCCTCCACTGAATGGAGAGAGAATTGAGGCACAGTGGCTACCTTAACTTTAACAAGAGTCCCGGGGCCATGATAGGAGTTGATCTGTGAGGTGCAGCAGTCAGCTCTGAAATCTCAGCACCCTCACTGTGGTTTATGTGCTTTTACTTTGGCCTGCCTCTGGTCTGGTACTGCACACTGAACACCAGTGGATCATGGGCATGTGTTGGATGCAGCTGGAAAAGGAAACCAATTTGCATATGCCAAAAGCACTCCACAGCACACAAGTACAGCAAAGTGAGGATAATTGGAGATTTACTTTAAAAGCGCATTCCTGGTCCAAACTAAAACTCTAGCACACATGCACACAGAAGGAACATCTGACCTACATCTGAGATCTGCGGAGAGCTGAACTGAACCACAATCACTTGAGTCCAGTCTAATACCTGAAAATCCAGCTTTTCTCGCTATAGCTGTTGGTTTTGTACAGCCACCACTTTTCACAGAGAGCATGATTTCCTTTGGATTAAAGTCTGTGTCCAAGGTATCCATGGTGAACACTTTAGAAAAATACTACAAGTCATGCATTTCATCAAAGTGAGCTAATGAGAATATACTACACTTTTTCATACGCACTTTTGTAATACTGAATTTGTTAATCTATTTGTCTTTGCACAGTACAAAAATAATTTGTCTTCATGTCTAGCTCATATAAAGACATTTCAATATGCTATTTGTTAGCATCACAATATGATTAAGAGAAATGTCTCAAAAAAAATTCTTGCTATATAAATATTCCTTCTTTTTCAAACAGTGAATTCTGTTTATCAGTAATAAATTCTCAGGGATTTTTGATTTCTCTAGTTGGGGAAAGAAGGAATAAAACTTACCAATAATCTAGAGAGTTTAATAAAATTACTAAGCAAGTAGACAGCAAGGTCCTGCACCTGGGTCAGGGCAATCCCAAGCACAAATACAGGCTGGGTAGAGACTGGATTGAGTCCAGTCTTCCCTGTGGACTTCCCTGAGGACTTGGAGTGTTGGTTGATGAGAAGCTCAACATGAGCTGGTAGTGTGTGCTTGCAGCCCAGAAAGCCAAACATATCCTGGGCTGCATCAACAGCAGCGTGGCCAGGAGGTTTGCCCTGTGGACTTCCCTGAGGACTTGGAGTGTTGGTTGATGAGAAGCTCAACATGAGCTGGTAGTGTGTGCTTGCAGCCCAGAAAGCCAAACATATCCTGGGCTGCATCACCAGCAGCGTGGCCAGCAGGTTGAGGGAGGGGATTCTCCCCCTCTACTCTGCTCTCATGAGACCCCACCTGCAGTACTGCATCCAGCTCTGGGGTCCCCCAACGCAAGAAGGGTGTGGACCTGTTTGAGCAAGTCCAGAGGAGGTGACAAAGATGATCCAAGGGCTGGAGCAGCTCTGCTATGGAGACAGGCTGAGAGAGCTGGGCTTGTTCAGCCTGGAGAGCAGATGGCCCTGGGGAGCCCTTAGAGCAGCCTCTCAGCACTTAAAGAGGCCAACAAGAAAGCTGGAGAGGGGCTTTTGACAAGGGCATGTAGGGATAGAATAAGGATGAATGCCTTTAGACTGAAAGAAGATAGATTAGATACTAGGAAGAAGCTGTTTACTTCGAGTGTGGTGAGACACTGGCACAGGTTGCCCAGAGAAGCTGTGGGTGCCCCATCCCTGGAAGTGTTCAAGGCCAGGCTGGACGGGGCTCGGAGCAACCTGGCCTAGTGGAAGGGGGCCCCGGCCCCTGCAGGGCGTTGGAACTAGATGATCATTAAGGTCTATTCCAACACAAATCATTCTGTGATTCTGTGATACTATATGATTACATTGCCATGTATCTCCTTCCCTCCTGCACCAACCAAATGAGCGTCCTCTGTTCCTGAATCTAGGCACAATTAATCAACAGTTAAAGTACAGTTACATTAACATTTTACAAGTCCTCCTGCTAACTTGTTTAACTTAATAATCCTGTGAAACATCCAGAGCAGCAGATACCCAATGTACCCGTAGCATGTTCCACACCACTATGCACAAAACCATAAATGCTGGATCTGCAGAAACCATGCAATAGCAATTCCAACAGACCAAGGATAATTTACATCCACTGAGGATCTGGTTCAATTATCCAGACCAAGAATAATTTGCAGTCAGGAGCACAGAAATTCCCAGACTGGAACAGAGCCAAATTATATACATTTAGCAGTTACTAGCAGAGGAGACTTTTAAAGGGAGTTACATGAAACACAACTAATAGACAGGTGGAATAATCTGCTACTGACAATAAGTTTCATGCTAATCCTAGAAGATGGAGATTGGTTTAAATTCGGTGAAAGGGGATTCCCCCTCACCCTTTAATTATAAGAACTCTACCTATTTTAATTATCCAGCAAAGCATACATTTGGTAATGCTGATTCTGGCTTTAGTCACATTTTGCAGTTCCACAGGCTTAATATAAGCTACATAAAAAAGTACTTTTTGCTCTCAGCATCTCTTGCCTTTCAGTTTCATTGAATATTCTCCCCTCCTGTGCACAGACACCAGCGATGGATACTTGTGCTTTCAGACTGTGCCCCTTAGACTAGTCTTTAAAGACAAACTCACACCTTATGTCCTCTCCAAGAATTCAGATGCTCTTCAGACAAGAGGTTTGCTTACTTCAGCCTTTATCATTTGTCTTCCTCTTCTCAACCCTGTCTAGCTTAGCAATATTTTTTTAACAAATACCACATAGGATTCCCATTGAAGCTACATCATTTTCAAATGTTTTGTGAGATCGGCCCTGGAGGTGTCTCTCACAGCCCTTTCTTACCTCATTATCTTGCTTCTTTTTTGTGCTTTTTTTTTTTTAACCACACTGAGCAGAGACTTTCATTGCAGCATCTGCACTAACAACTTGGTCCTGTTACTGAAACAGTAAAACCCTCAGATCCTATAGACTGTTAAAGTTTTTTTTCAGCTGATTCTTCTGCCTCACGTGCCACCACGTGTCCCAGAGGGCTTACATCTCTTTGGTGTCCCACCAGTCTTGTCAGTGTGGCCAACCTGAAATAGAAAAAAAACCACTTTGCTCACTTGAACATTTTGCTAGCGCAGAGCTTACCTTTCCAATTATTTGTTAATGTTATTCTTAGTGTTTTTGGAA
Organism: Nestor notabilis; assembly: GCF_000696875.1. NCBI lineage: Eukaryota > Metazoa > Chordata > Aves > Psittaciformes > Psittacidae > Nestor > Nestor notabilis. The sequence continues at coordinate 28,678 of NW_009909591.1, forward strand.
AGGATTACTAAGAAATGGATTAAAACACAAATCCCTTGATATAGAACATTGCACCTACTCTCTAATCCTTTTGCCATGATGAGAACGAGCTTTCTATTCCTATCCTTTTCTTTAGGTCTTTTCCTGTGATATTTCTCTCAGGAGAAGAGGGAAGCAGACTTGCACAGTCATGGGGCCAGTGTCCCATTTCCCTCTCACTCTGTTCATAACCCTTTTCCTCTCTGTAAGCTCCCAATTGCAGTTCACAGGTCTCCTCTGTGCTTCCTGGCTTCTGCAGCTTGTATTTCCTTTATATCCACATCTGTGAAAAAGGCAGCCCTCATCTCACTACTGCAGTAGGAACTACCAGAGAGTCACAGTTATTTCCCTGAATTTTTCCATTCCTGTATAGAAAGAGAAAAATCACCACCTAAAATCATCTTGCATAAAGTTCACGAGAGGTCCATCAAGAATTGCTGTATCTACAGAAGCCGCATATGACATAGTAAGTCTTGGAACTCAAAAGAGCTGGAGACAGGAAGAGCTTTGGTGCAAAAATATTAATTTAGATAATCAGACTTACTTTCTTTGTCCTCCCCTGGGCATTCATTCAGGTTTTGGGTTTGTGTCCTTCCCTGCGCACACATATACGGTCACTGTTACAGATGGGGATACTGAGACAGATTATTCTTTGACTTGAGCCACTGGATGCATTTTTTGTATTAGATTCTGTTCTGCTTCCTTAAGTGATAAATTCTGAACAGATGTGGTCGGAATATATTTCCAATGTTTCTTAGCAAGCCAATGTAACACTGAGAATTTTGAAGGACAACTCTATGACTTCCTTTTCCCCACAATAGTGTGTTGAGACTATTTTTTTCTGCCTATTAGAGTCAATAAATCTTTTTTTAATTATTATTAACAAAGAAACATAGGTCAGATCAGCCAGTTCTAAAGGAGAAACCTTTTACTTTTTTTTTTCATTAACCATATTCTACTCAGTTAAAGCTATCTTTTCCTAATGCAGACTGTAAATTATTCATTTCTTAATAGTAGATTCAGCTCTCTTCAAACCCAATATAACATTATGCAGATGAGTTCCCTTTTTTTGCAGACATCAAGGAAAGGAATTCCAACATTATACGGTAAAAACTTCAGAATGCTTGAAATATGAGAATATGATAATTGTAGTTTAATATGTTAATGGAAACTGGGAAGAATTGAAGTAATTTGCGAATATATTACCAAAATTTCTGTGGCAGCATAGTATGGGAATTTGGACATCATTATTAATTGGAAGTATTGCCTAGAATTTATTGGACATAACCATTAAGTGGAAACACTGTTTGAGAATAATAAACTCTCAAAACTGGGTTTACTTTCTCAAATTGTTTCTTAAAAACCATTTCAATCACCAAAAGATGCATCTGAAAATACCATTAATAGCAAGCACAGATTTTATTTAGTGTCTAAGTCTTTCAAAGTGAAAGAGATAGAAATTAGACTCAAAGCTTCACTACTATGCTGAAATTCACTGTATGTACTCACACATTATTAGGTACACATTTAGACAAGAGGGAGATGTCTTTCACAATGATTTAATCTATCCTTAACACATTCTGTCCAGGGTTCCACAACAAATCCATCACCATGATTCCAAGTGCCTACTCCCTCCACGTCATAATATCCACAGCTTCTCAATTTATTAAGTGCTGGTGCTTTAATTTAAGGAGTGTTTTTAAAACCAGTGTTGCTAAGCCAGTGGAGGACTCTATAGGCATAATCTCATATTAGCTTAGCCTAAACATTTTATTTAGCTTCTGTAGATTCAGAAGACATTTAAGTAAAATACAATTGACTAGCCTTAAAATGGAATAAATTTGCTTACAAAAATGTAAGAGGTGGTTTTGCCAAACCAATGTAATTTTCCCTGTGCCTAAGCAAATCTCAGTTTGTGAGCTACTCTTGTTAGCCCAGAGTTCTCCCTGGATATCCATTCACTTCTTCACCACATGCTGAGCACCAGCAGCTTGGAACCACAGGCAGCTTTTCCCCAGGAAACCCCCTCCAGTCTTGCCCAACTCCAAATCCATGACCACTTGCTGCAGCCATTTATTCCACATTGACCATTGCCCCCACATTCACAGAGTTTACACCATGAAAGGGGCAGGGACTGCATCTTTCTGCCCTTCTGTATAACACCTCTTCATCTGCACCCTCCTACACACCTGCTGAGCCCAGACATTTTGGGTCCAGCCTGTGCTCCATCCTCAATGGTCACTTAAGTGGATTTTGTTCCACTCTTCTTGATAACTTCTGCTGAGCAGGCTGTGTCCAGACCATCATGACAGAAGAACTTCAGAGAGAAAGCATCATTCTGGAAATACTTATCTTAACTCTGCCTGTAGTTTCAGGTAATAATCCTGGGAAGCCATAGACAGGCAGAAAATTATGTTTTCACTTTCCTCCCTGATTACTTGGAGATACACTGTTAGGTAAATCATTCTTGACTCTAGATCAGAAGATGGGAAAATAAGTATTATTAACACTGTATTATATCTACACCAGTTTAGTACCAAATAAATTCCTTGATATTATGAAAGAACTGAAATAAACAAACTGAAACAAATAGATCTGTAATATCCGAATTGCACATGCAAATACAAGGTTGCCAGAATTTAATGAAAAGAAGTCCTTGGGATTTTGCCCTTTGAGTACTTCTAGGAAGCAATGGATAATACCAGCTACGTGAATGCACCAACTCTGTTTGAAAAGTCTGCCTTGCCTGGCTTTTTTTTTTTCTGAGACATCATTGCCTGTCATCACTAGATGATGGCACATTGCAGGGCTCAGAGCGATATTGATCAAGTCAGTGCTGATACAGCAGAAACATCTAGGACGCAAGCACACAAAACCTGTGCTTCGGACTGAAGCCAGCAGGATAGGCTTCTCACCATGGCAGAGGGGAAGGGAAGGAAGCCAGGGGAATGCAAAGGAATTGGGTGCTGATCTTTTTTCCACAGCAGGGGCACAGCAGCTGTACTTTCCACAGGATTCCTGAATTTCACACAGGGTTCTGCTTCTTCCTGTATAGACATCACTACTTACAGCATCTCTTACACGTCTGTTCCTCATGGCATGCAGCAACAATTCAGCCTCCACCATTTGGAATATGACAGGTTGATCATTTCTAATACTTTTTTTTTTTCTACTTAAGAGAAAAGGACAGGGAAAACCACACATCCATGACCCTGAGCTGTTTCTAATACCAGAAAATATTTTGGACCCATATAGAAGAATGTAGAAATATGCCATTCTGAGATCAAATTTTAAAGATTATTGGTGGCTTTGAGGTTTTACCCCTCTCTGCCAAGTCAAAGATTTATGAAGATCAAAGATGCATAATATTCTTTATTTATTTTAACCTTTAAAAATCTTTTTTCCCCTTTTCTATTTCCAGTTGATGAATATTTTTGGAGTTTGGCTTTTAATTCCTATTTAAGGTTGTTTTATTATTTCAGGGAATCTCAGCTCCTCCAGAACTGAATAATATGTCTCTGCCAACAGTGGCTATGGGGCCAAACCCAGATATAATTTCACTAGCTGTGACTGTAAGAGAATTTTGCTGCAGAGAAAAGGCCATGCATATGTGCACACAAAGCAAACAAGTGTGCCCAGGGAGGAGCTGACTGCCACAATCTCAGCACCCCTGAGATGGAGCTGGAGGGTGATGGAGACACACAACACATTTCTTTCCATGGTGCATTTTGCAGCTCTTCAACACCTAGCTAGACAGTGAGTGGCAGCTTTTAGGAGCAATTTTAGACCAAGGTCATTTTCTGTCCTCTTATAACACCCCACATCTCCTTTGACCTCCCTGGCTCCCCTCTCCATCCTGGTGCTGCACAATATCTACAGGTTCTGATCATTCTGGGTGTTCTGCATAGCCCCTCAGGTGGTGGGAACAGTACCCCAGAAAGGTCATTAATTTCATATTTTAAACCATACCCATAACATTTCTAGACACCTTCTAATCCTCACCAAAGACATGCCCCCCAAACCAGATTTCCTTTGTAAAAATGATATGTTCTGTGACTCAAAAATAACAATTTTCCTTTCATCACAGCAGGAAAGGAAAAAAAGATGATTAAGCCAATTCTTTTCAAAGAAATTTTTCCTCTGTTTTTGTGGTGATGCTACCATGAAAATCTCCTAGTGTCACTCAACAAGATGCAAGAAAAGCAATTGAATTTGCTTACTTTCACACTTAGAGTAAGACTCTACTGTGGAGTCAGCACGTTCTTGCAGCAAAGATTACTTGACCTGAATGTATTTAAAGACAGGTGCAAAAAAAGAATATTTGAATTTTTCTAAATACATCGTGTCCTACATGGACAGGAAGCCCTTCGCATTAAACACTATTACACAAGAAAAAAAAATTACAAAAATGGGAAACTAACAAAAAATGGCAAATGTTTTTCAGATGTTATAACCTGATGAGCCAGCAGGCACTCAGGGGCTCCCAGCTAACCAGCATCCCACTGCGTCACTGCTGTGGTTACATCACAAAACCAGTAACTCAGCCAATGGGGACGGTTCTGGTCATTCTTTCCTGGCCACCCTGCCCAAGCTAACGGGAGAGACTCCCTCAATCTGCAACCACATGTTAAGAAGCACAGTTTCTGCTGAGGGCAAAAGCTCTCCCCATAACCACCAGCAGAGCTGTCTTGTTGCACCCTAAGCCAAATCCACCCTGCAATGAAAGCATACAGTGAAGCTGCTCACGTGTGCTGTCTCATAGGGGAATTTCTGCCATCTTCAGCAGTTCCCCCGTGCCAGACCTCATCAGAAAAAGTACTTTGTGTGTTGGCTATGCAATGTTTCAGTTCAACGGCACATTTGTTTCAAAACCCCTGACTTTGACTGCCTGTAAATTGTTCTGCTGACATTTCCCTCTTTCTGCTTCTAACAGTGTGCATCTTTCAAATGGGGAATAGCCAAAACAGCAGGGGGTAGATATCGAAAAGCAAACCTTCAATCTTGTCTAAGCCACAAAACACAAGCTGCTGACAGAGGCAATTCTTCAAAGAGGGTGGGGATTGAAACCCAAGTCTCCAGATAAACTACATATGCAAATACAAGGTGTAAAAAGCCCTGAGAAAATATGTAGCACTTCCAACACATCCACAATTGCAGACATTTGAATCACTTGTAGCCTACCTTTTGCCTAAGCCTCCACTGACAGCAGGAGCCTCCACCTCCTACCCATGTGTACACAGAGCTCTCTCCTTTGACAGATCTGTGGGTATATTCAATGTCTAAAGTCAAATTTCCCTGCTCCCAGCACCCTAAAGGTTAAACCCCTGGCCAAATGTGTTACTTTCTAAATACATTTCACTCAAGTTAGTAACCTTTCACAACAAATAACGCAACAAAGGGTTCAACTGTCAGTCATGTCATGGGCTGTTAGAAAAAGTGTCAATACAGGCGAATGAACCAGCAGGTGAGTCTGTTGTAATGCAGCGCTGGAGATGGGAAATGTCCTCAGACTGCAAGGACACATCAGAAATGGTTAGTGACCACAATATTCCAGCAAGGAAATCTCTTATTGTTAGCTACAGCTTTCCAAATTACAAAACAAGGGCACAGGTCAGCTGCACATGAATTTCCCTAATTCAGCTGACTACAATAAACCTCTGGGCAGCTGAGGATGGCAGCTATTGTCTATCACTCAAGTGCACCTTATCTGTCATCGCAAGCACAGGTTGGAGATGCATTTATGGCTCCAGTACTCACTAGGTACTGGCTACTGAGGTCTTGGATACAGCCTGGCCTACACTGTACTTAGCTGGAGAACCAACCATTCCTTTTTTGAGGAAAAACATGTTTTCAATTATTTTGATCAGAATCTCAGACAAACCTTTCCAGAAAAGAGAACAAAAGTTAACTACCTGGTGGAGGAGACCATGTCCTCCACTGTTAGACGTGACATTAGGAAGCATTTCTTTACCAAGAGGGTGTTCAAACATTGGAAGAGGCTTCCTAGAGAGATGGTTGATGCACCAAACCTGTCAGTGTTGAAGAGGCATTTAGACACTGCCCATAATAACATGCTTTAACTTTTGGTCAGACCCGAAATGGTCAGACAATTGGACAAGATGAATATTGTAGGTCCCTTTCAACTGAAAGATTCTATGTTATTCTATTCTATCCTTTCCATCTCCTCCATACCCCACTGGAAGAAAAAACCTCCACAAAGTAGACATTAAGAGATATAACTAACATTAAAGAACCATCAACAATAGCAGAAACCCATAAAGTGTCTCTGAATTATCTTTCCAGTAGATAGGAAATATGTAGGAACAGATGGTTTGGAAAACAGCATGGGTTCACCTAAGAGACTAGTAGTATCTAGTGATATTTAAACAGAAGCATATTGCCTGCTCCACTTCTTTTAACATTGCAGGAGTATCAGCTGTGCTACAAAGGACTGTAGATAATTAATTACAGAATGCTTCCAGAATTACAGAGAATCCTAGTGCTCAGGCCAGCACTCTGCGTATCTGAAGATGAAACAAGAAGAAGCAATGAGGATCACATAGCTACCTACAGACCCTGGTACAAACTCCAGGCTTTTTGCTAATACAGTCACACGAGAACAAGAAACTAAAGAGGAAAAATTTTAAGCATAAAGTCTGGCAAGGAAGGACAGAGAGAAATGTTTTTGTTTGGAGTATCAGCCTCTTATATCCCTGCACAAGACCGCAAAGTATATGTCTGTAAGAAGCTAGGTATAGTTGTGAAAGGATATTCCAGCTGTATCTGTTAAGTTCCCATATCCAAGTATGGGAAGCAATGCTGCCAAGTTACCCTTGCATTTGTCCAGAACTAATATTCACTGTTTCTCAGGAAAGCTATGTGGCACAAGCCAAATGCCACCTCAATGCAGTAGAAATTCCCCAAACACCAGTTAATTCAGAATGAGCTTATGTCTAGCTACTCAGTTCTGCATTGTACAGTCTTCATGTGATGACACTGAAGGGATTCCAGCAGGTACCAACACTGTACCAAAGATCAACCCCAAGTTTGCCTCTGCTCTGCAAACTTTCCCAGGAAGCTGCAGCAGGTTTACATCCTCAAATCCAAACACCCATTTCCAGGAGTAACACAGGAAGCAGATTGATCCTTCTGGTCATTTCTCTGTAGGTAACCCACACCCATCTCAAAGCTCAGACCTGCAGAGCAGAGCAGAGGAATGGGAATTTTCTCTGCTCTTGCTCTTTTGTGATGTAAATAAAGTCTTTAGGTTCATTTAGAAGAGAAACACGTTGAAAGTGCACATTACAGACTTTACCCATGTGGCCATGACCTCAGCTCTGCTCCAGCTGCTCCACGTCACTCCACAATGTGCTTAAATGCTCTTTGAGGATTTCTCCTTTGCATGGATTTGGAAGTGAAGGTAGACTGTGGAGTTTCCAGGGTGAGTTTTATCACTTGCCATTTGGGAAGACTGGTGGGACCTCCCAGATAGGCTTTTTTCCATCCCTACTAATTGGATACTGTCAAAGAAACAGCTTCCCTCTCCCTCTAGCAGCCATCTTGCTTGTGGCTTTAGTAAGCTACAGCAGCATTTCTCCACCCATTAATCACCTGTTACTCTGTCATTTGGCTCTGTATCTGTTTTATGGTTTAGTCAACCTGTTTGCATACCTGCAATGAAAGCTGGTTGTCATGAACTCCCTACATGTTCACCCTTAGGTTTATTAATTGTACTGTATTCCTTTAGTACAAAAGGAGGGCAATGCTTTTTTGGCTTTGCTTTTCTAGTCATGAAAGATCATCAGCTGAGGCCATAGCTGGCTGTGACCAAGGCAAGGCAAGGCAAGCTTGCTGTGCCTGAATAGCTCATGAGCAGTCATTACCAAGATCACCTTGTAGCAGAGATGCTTGTGTGAGAGTAGGCTTTGAGGACACACCAGAGATGAGCGATGTTATAATCAGGTGAGCCTGCTCTGAATGTAACACAACCGCCACAAAGAGGAGATGGGGGGTGGTCTCTCGGGAATGGGACTTAAAACCTCCCAAGGCAATATTCAAGGCTAGTGTACTGTGTCACACTCTCCCTGAAACAGACACCTACAAATGTGAAGGATGGGACTGGTTACAATTCTGGAACATATTGTGCAAGGCAAGACAACCTGCAGGATAGTCAGTGTGTATTACCTGAAAGAAGAATCGTGCCTTTTATATTTGCCCTTGCCCTATAATCTTGGGATAGACAAAGAAAATGTTCTCAGGAGCAAAACATTTCAGCAAACATTAAATGTAGCTACGGTTTAGGTAGAAGAAAGGACATCTTTCTGTTTCTTAAAGACAGTGAATACTTGATCATGAGCTACAAAGCTGAACCATAAAAAGAGTGTTACGTCAAAAAACAACAGAGTTGCTCTACTCATGGCAGCTTAAGTTGTAACCCTGAGAAAGATAAGGCTCACATTTTCATATCTGTGTGAAAGTCTCAGCACTAGCAAAGATGCAAGAACTGAAATGCAGACATCAAGGGGAAGAAACTACAGATAGTAACTTACAACTTAGCATGTGTTAAGCCACCAGGATTGAGCAAACATGGAAGGGGTGTAAGGTCAGAAGTTCACTTGGCCACCAGCACAAGGCAGATCACAGAAAACCACAGACAAGCTGAAAGCACAGGTATAAAAACAAGTGGTTTTATCCTTCTTACACAGTGGCAGTATCCAGCAGATGTCTGCAGAAGTGCAGGAGCAGCAAACGTTACCTATGCCAGAAAAACAGGGGTCAGAACCAACACTGACACCTTCTGACACAGGCAGTGTCCCAGGCAGCAGAGAGCTGATGTGCAAGAACAGCACCAAGTGCTGGCACAGCACTGAGACTCTTACAACAATTTCAAGTAGGCACAGCATGCAGAGCTCAAACAAGACGGTGGGAAAGATACGCTTTCCAACAGGTTGTATGTAAGCAACCTCTGACCCAAGCAGATGGAGATTAATCAGTATATTGCTGGCACTTCTATAACAACCTACTCATGCCTCAGGCTGGAAGATGAGGGCGTATTTGTTTGAGGGCTTTGATATGAGACTGGAGTGTTCTGTCTCAGTTATCATCTGTCAGCCTCGCAGCTGGAGATGTCCAGGTACATGAACTCATTCCACAGCTATGCAAACTAAAGGCACTTAATTCTGTTCTTCATATTGCAGGCCAGAGAATGGTGAATTCCTGGTCATCACCACAGTTTTGGGGGCACAGATGGAAGCTATATGTGTAATAGTTTGTTAACCTGCAAAAACTTACTCCTATTTCAGACCAGTTAGTGAAAAGTGCTATAAGGTACGTAACAGTACTCTCTGCTGAAAATAAGCATCTAGGATGATATCCACCTGAAGTCTTTGCAGACCAAATTTCTGCAGAGAAAGAGAAAATTTATGTAACTTGACTGTCTTCTTCCAGGGCTCCAAAATGGTAGAACATTAACTTCATGAACACTGTGGGCATGGAAAAACAGGAATTCCCAGGCCCATGGAGTCAGTTAAAGAGCAATGTACAAATGCAGAATTATTTTGCCTAGTTCTGAGCATCATTTATACTGTTTGTGGGTGAAATATGTTTAACAAATATCTGGAAAAACTGAGCACCACACACTGTAGTTATTGTATTCCCTCAACCATGAAAGTGGCTTTAGGGTAGATAGACTTAAATTCGCTGCACCATGTTGTACAAGGTTCTTCACTGGTCCTTGGGGTCTGAGCAGCTGAATCAGGATATCTTCCTTCTGAGCTGAGGATAAAAAGCATTAACTTAAAGAGTCCGCAAAAAAGCCAAGGAAAAAGCTGTGAGCCTATTCCAACCACAGCATGATTACAGACTAGGAATCTACAAGTAATTTCTTGTGCCAGGTCCTTATTCAGGTTTGAGATGTAGTAATTGCACATGTTCTCACACTGGTCCCAGTCTCCCTTCAAACTGAATTCCTCCGATGAGCTATACTGATCAAGAACTATCGTTTGTATCCAACAGCCTCTGTAAACAACATCCTGGATGCCCAGGGATACCACCATGGCATGCATAGTAAAGTTCTTCAAAAGTCAACCTAGTTGCATCACTCTGCCCATGAATTAGAGAATATCAAAGAATTCACAAGCTTGGTATTTAGATGTCTTTTTGCAAAAATACTTTAGCCATTCAGTAGTGACTTTAGCAACTTAACTCGCTGTCAAGACTTACCCTGAGTTTTTAACCAAACGAATTCTGTTGCCGGGATCATTCAGGTTGTAATACACAAATACAAAACAAAAAAAAACAAAACAAGAAAGCCAGTAGACCTGTGTCTGTCTTTCCCCTTGGTTTGCAGATGAAAAGAAACAACCCAGCCTTTGAAAACTGAGCACAGATTTGGCCTTTTGAAGTCCATTCCCTTGGCAACCCAAGTCACAACCAGCAGACAGCTGTAATGGCCAAATACCCATACCTTTGAATCTGCAGAAGTCTGCTCTGCCACCCTGTGTCAAAGGTAAGCATGATGGGCAGCTCCTGCAAAGGGCACATTTCTGCCTTATGACACATTCACATTCAGAGCCATACAGAAACACACACACATAGGAATGGTAGAAAAGAATAAAGCCTAAAACAGGAGGAACAAACACAACATGGAAAGCTGTGATTTGTGTGCTCTTTTTTAATGCAACAGATTTTACTGAGGATTTTTCGTGGCTGAGAATGATCTAGATAACACAGGTGTGATTACTAATTACTGTGTCTTCTTTCTGTGTTGAGGGTAATGTAGTGAGTTTCTCATTTCATACGAAAGTTACTGCTTTTTCTACAGTTATAACAGTTTCTTTAAAACAATCAAGGCAATTAGCAACACCCTGATTTTGCTGTTTGAGCAAGAATTTGCTCAATCACCTAGGTGATTTAATTTTAAAAGTTTATGGTCCTTTAAAGTCTTATAAACTAGTGAAGTCTCTTCAATCCAGAAGTTGTACTTTCTATGAAAATAATCAGCATTACAAAGAAATGCATGTGAACAGATACAACCTAAACCAAGCAAAAACCCTTGAAACAGACATTGACTGAAATCATTCATATTGGCTAAAGTCACGCTCTGCAGGTGCTTCCAGTTCATCAACCAAATGTAATGGTCACATTACCACTTATTCTGCTGCTTCTTCCCTGCCAAGTGTCACCAAGGCCCCATACACCAGGATGATATCACCTCCAGAACCACATAAGTCAGTGTTGGCTGCCAGCATACAACTACACATGGCATCAAGGGCCCTCGTCCTCCCTCCTGTCCTTTATCATTAATCATCCAGGCCAGCAGCTGCTAGAGATTATGATACAGGCTAAGCTGTTTGTGCACCAGGCAAAACCACCACCAGCGTCCTACTGTGCTCAAGGAAATTAGAAGTCTGAGAACTGATTGAAAGGTGGAGAAAGAAGGAAAGTTGATTTTTCCACGCCCCTAGTGGGCATATTTGGAAGGAGCAGCATGCTGTCTCTGCCAGGTCATGCTTCCTGAGCAAGTGAGAGGAAACATCAAATTCTCTGATTACAACAGCAAAACTACAAACAGACATGTTTCACAGCTGGTTGTCATATCCAGGTATGTGAAACATAATTAATAGTTTGAATAACAAGACCCTCCTGTCCTCAGCATTGCACTGACAGAAAACCCAGCACACTACAGCCAGTGCTGCTCAGTGTGTATCACCTCAATCTAAAGCTGCAAACGCTAACATCAGATGGAGCTGCAAGGAAACAGAAACTTTTGTCACAAGACAGGAATAGGTTCAAGCTGTTAACAGCAAGGGAGGTCTTTTTGCAGGAAGCACAGCAGAGGCAACTTGCACACTTACTCACAAACAGCAACAGGAAGGAGAAAGCATGATGGCATGTGTGTTAGAACACACTAGTTCGAGGGTGAAAGATAGGGTTGTTTCACAGAGCTTGGCCCTGAGAATGTTCTATAAAGCAATGTTTCTTTTCACTGCTCAAAGGAGATATTTTAGTTGTGAACCAGCCACTCAGAACCCCTCAATGGTACAAAGGAGCGAGCAAAATAGTGCTTGACTCTGCAGCTAGCGTGCAGGGGATTCACCTTTTACCTTGAAGCATGGTTCAGCCTGAGCAGTGCTCATGTCTGAGCCTAGGACATCACCTGGGATCCACAAATCTCAGCCCTGAAGCTTTTAAGGTAAATGGGTTGAAAAGCAGTAGCATTTCTTGAAGAGCAATGTAGCCAAGCCCAGAGAGAACCTGGCTGGATTATGGGTGGTCCACGCTACCCCAGGACTGTGTCCAGAGTGGTGCCTCCCCACAATGCCAGTTCCCACAAGGAAGACCCTGTATCTCATACACAGAGGTGGTCCCAGCAGCAGCAGCTGCATGGTGTCATTTCCATCCATTTCCTCCTAGGTAGACTCAAGATACAGCATCACCTGGTTCTGCTCTTAGGATGTGCTTTGCTTCCCCATTGCCAATGTCTGGCTTGTCAGAGCAGTCGGGGTAATGCTCATTCTCCTCCAAAAGTTTTCTGCTTCATAACTATCTTTTTCTTGCCCAGCTGAACTACCTGCATCTCCACAGAGTTTCTGAGCACTCATAGTACTATTTCACAGGCCATTTTTCACATACAATACAATAGTCAATAACCTTCTAATGAGATAACGAACAGTTCCTGAGGAAAGTTCCCTGAACCAGAGATGAAATATAATTTTTCAACAGATCATTGTCACTCAGTTCTGTGAACCAGCAATCACAGCAAACTCCTTTCTAAAAGCCAACTGAATTTTCATGAATAATATTTCTGACTGTTCATTACCTTCCTCTTGGAGCACTTTTCTGCCAGAAGTCAAAGCATTTCTAATACTTCATGGTGCTTGTTTCAAATCACTGTTGATACTAATTTTAATTTAATTAAGTTTTGAGAGGTTTGCTGGGGTTTTTTTTAACAAATGCAATCCCTCAGCCGTAAAGGGCAATGTTGTGTGCTAACACCTGGAGGTAATCTGAACTGAACTTCAGCTGTGTTCTGCTCATTTCAAGCCTTTCAAAGATCAAAGTGTTCGTTTTGACCAGGAGCTTTGTCATTATTAAAATGGCATTAATGGCTAAAGTTGGCTGTTTCCAAATGGTTGGGTTTATATCACGGCTATATAGTAACCTCATTGGAGGCAGTGGATGACTTAGATGAGTCTCTGAGAGAAACGGTAGAGCATAAAATCTATCTAGATGGACAGGACAAACTGATCTATTGCTGAAGTAGGTGTCAAATCCCATGAATAGGCATTGATTGTTCAGCCTGGAGAAGAGAAGGCTCCAGGGAGACCTCAGAGCAGCTTCCAGTGGCTAAAGGGGCCAACAAGAAAGTTTGAGAGGGACTTTTAACAAAGACATGTAGGGATAGAATAAGGATGAATGCCTTTAGATTGAAAGAAGATAGATTAGATACTAGGAAGAAGCTGTTTACTTCGAGCGTGGTGAGACAGTGGCACAGGTTGCCCAGAGAAGCTGTGGGTGCCCCATCCCTGGTAGTGTTCAAGGCCAGGCTGGACAGGGCTTGGAGCAACCTGGTCTAGTGGAAGGTGTCCCTGCCCATGGCAGCGGGTGGAACTGGATGATCTTTAAGGTCTATTCCAAGACAAACCAGCCTGTGATTCTATGATTGCTTTACCAAAATTTGCAATGAGAAGTCACGGAGTACAACAAGGAGGAATCACAGCACTCCCTGTATAAAGTCTCATCCCAAGTTTTGCTATTATCTAATCAGCCAGCCACCCTATGGCAATAAACCCTTGCTTATCTGAAAAATAATGAACTCAAAAAAATTAAGACGATGTACCAGTATCTGTAACCGCAGCTTTGCCCACCCAGCACCATTCTTCAGTGAAGACTTGAATTGTCACAAGGATTTCTTCTGCTGAAATAACATCATGTCCTCCCCTCATATACAAAACCTATCTTTCCAGTGTATCTGTGTCCACACTCAGGCTTTTTCTGCAGCAGCCACATGTCATCTATTCACATCACATACTGATGCTCATCATGCAGAAATGTATAATATTGAGCTAGTCTTTCTTGAGTACCTTCATCATTGTATGCTTTGCATGGTGCTTTAGAGTACGTGAGTTGGGAGCCAAGTCTTCAGCTGGTAGAAACCAGTGTCGTTGATTAGCAAGAGCTCTGACCTCGTCTCTCCCCAGACTCCCATGTGGCTAGAAGTCATCACTCAGGACAGCAAGAACAGAAAAAGGTGTTGGATTTGAATAACCTTGTGTCTGTATTTCTCATCACTCCTTTTTCAAGCATCCTTTTAATCTGTAAATTACATCTCCCTAAATCTGGGATTTTTCACACTGGAATAGATTCTATTGTTTCTGACAGACATGAAAGAAACTCATAAACTAAGGATTCTTTTACTTTTTAGTCACCTTTTACTTTTTTCAGAGAACACTGGAAGCTGTCTTTCATCTTTTGGCTGACAGTTACAAACTGGGTAATAGTGAGAAGACCTGTTTAATAAATACCAGGAAACTTTTAAAGTCTGTGTCCCAATAGGCCCTAATATCCCATTTCTGTAGTATAGCTGTGTTCTACCCACTGTGACACACTCCATCTTCACTTTTGGTCTATGCTATATACCTGTTTATCATCCAGTCACATATTTTTTTCCTATTCAAACATTGTCAAGAAACTAGAGTGGAGTTCTGATAGGGAATTTGTGAATCACTACCTGTCTTGAGTTGTGATCAAGGATATCAGTCTAGTACTTAAATCCAGGTACAGTCATCCTACCTCTTCTTTCAACAAAGCTACCCTAGAAATCCGAAATAACTCAGATTTTATTTTATTTTTTTCTTTCCTCTAGTCAAAAGCTGAAGCTTTACAGAAAACATTTTGTTTCCCTTCTAACTGAATATTTATAAAATCTTAAGTCAGCTCATTTCAAAAATCATAGGCTGAGATAAGAGGAAATAACAGCATCCCTTTTCCAGCCAGTTCTTGTTCATGGTGCTGTGCACTATGTATATCCTGCAAGACGAAGAAGAAAATAAACAGATATCAGCTCCCTGCAACCTGAGTATCAACCTCGTAAAAGAAAAACAAAATCTTCTTCTCTTATTTGGGATATACGCACAGATCTCAGGAAAATGAGTATATAAGAAGCTATGCTAATCCCTGTTGATTCTGTGTGTTTATGTGAGGGATGCAAAGTTCCCCTATACACGCAACATAGCCATGCATTTATTAAACTCGATGTCCCATTAAGAATTATGTGTCAGCAGTTCAAGAAGGCAACAGTAACATCCTCTATCTTGTCCCATGGCAATAGAAAGGGTCGGGGAGTATAAAGTTAGCCTCAGTTTACAAGATGCAAGGCATCAGCCAACGAAGATGAAGCAAGACGGTTAGCTGACTCATACATATTGGCCAGTGCAATTCCCTCTTGGAAAATGCCTGGGAACCCAAGTAATCCATCCTGCCTGAGGCATTGTGCCAAAACGATGAAATAGCTTGTGAAGCATCATGAGGAATTCTTATTAAATTGTCAGGGATGTTTGTGCTGGAGTCAGACTTCCAATATTTTATGGCTGACATTGCCTTTTTTACATGCAGCAGATGGGAACTGCACTGTAAACTGAGGCAATCATCGAGATATGACAGATCTCTGCTGCTACACCTATTAGTCTTCACAAGAAGAGATGCTGGTTCCCCCTCCATCTTCCTTGATCCTTCGTAGCTAAAGATGTAGACAATGATAAGTAACTGAATGAACTGGGCTGACCTCCCAGATAACCTGGGCTAACATTTCTACATGATCTAGGAGCACGGGAGCAGCAGGGACAAACTTTGGGGGAGAGGAAGACCATTCTGCTCAGCTTCCTATGCTGTCTGAAAATTCAGCATCTGAAGCAGACCTGTCACCTAAACTATCTCTGAAGTCAGGCAAGTAAAGGGAAGACCTCCAGTGGGCCATGCTTTAGTCAGCCTATATGCAATACCCAACGAATAAGCCTTTAGAAAGGGCTGTTCCCCTTTACTGACTAGAGGGGTTTAGACAGGTGGCTAGATGCCCAATTTCTGCATGTAAATGTAAACTCAGTTTACAGTCTAATGTAAACTCAGATTAACATCTCCCTCTGTGCCCATTCCTGGGTGAGCAGCATAAAAAGAACAGGATATTTCAGAAAAAATTCCCTCTCTCTTTCACTTCCAATGACAAAGTATTCAACATTTTTGCCCTCCTTCAGTTGTCTGTAACTCATGCTGTAGATATCTAGCAGGCAAAGCAGTAATTTGTCTCCTGGTCAGGAAATTCTGAACTGCAAAATCACAGAATAGCTGAAGTAGGAAGAGCTGTTCATGCTTTTGGTGTTAAGAGTATCTAACCACTAAAACAGCTTATGAAGAAGAGCACTAAACTCTCCAGCTCTCACAGTCTTGGTGATAGACTGCTTTTCAAAAATAGCAGCTCTATTTTAATCAGAAGTTATTTGGCTCTCTGCAGGAAGCATTGCTAACAGTAGATGGCCAGTGAATAGAGGATGCTGGCTTAGATGTTCACATGATGAAACAATATCCTATTTCCTGTTTCAGTCTGGGAGTATTTATATTGTTTAAGATGCATCATTAGGATACTGACTTAATCAAAATCCCTATTTTTGCCTTTTTAAGATTTATACCTTGGCACTTTAAGAATCAACTACTTCCCATGGGTGTAGATTTAGTTACAGTAAGATAGTGGATCATGGTCTTAAAAATTTATGGAAAATTTAATCAAATTAATAGTGTGTTGTTTAGGATGCATATGTACTGACTTGATTATGGCCTATAAACACCTCAAATTAAAAAACAAACAAACAAACAGCAAAAAGATAATAGGAAAATTATTAGTCTTGCCTTAAAAGACATCCTGAAATCTAGCAGTGGGTGTCTTGAGCACAAACAAATTCAAATTACAAGGAAGATATGCACTGTTAGCAGTGAAGTTAATCAAACGCAAAAATAAGTTTTTATCTAGACTGACCACTTTTCTTAGACATCTGCTTTAGCATATCTGTAAATCTTGAAATCCTCGCCTGACATCCAAGCCCCACGGATACCAGCCTGGCCAACCCCGTCTGCGGTGGGTCACCAGGAAATTACTGTTCTCAAGGACAGTGCTCACAGACTAAGGTGTACTGTAATATCAATAGGAAAAGCCGGTTCCTCATGTTTTCTGGTGAAGGCAAGAGATTTTATAAATCCTGAACTGATAAGCCACTCACAGGCAAAAAAAAATGATGCTGTGTATAGGACAAGGGGTCTCAAAATTGCTTTCAAGCCTATTAATGCACTTAAAAATAAGACTCAAGAAATATCTGGGTTAATGAATTGCTTTTGGAGGAAAAAACCCAACACTTTCCTAATTTTCCAAGGAAGCTCATTTTGTTTGGTAACATTTCTTTCTTGTAAGCATTGCAAAAAAAACAGGGTGTTTTCTAAACCCGTGTTTTGCTGTAATTCACCAAACACAGGTGTAAGTTAATGATGATCTAATGAACTAGACAAGGGAGAGACGCACTGCTAGTGAATCACCCACTAACACCCTGTCTGGAGATACTGAAGAAAGCTTGTTTGTTTATGTGCCTCACATTTCCTTGCACGCAGTGTGGTATAATTTGAGATTTTATTTCAATTGTTTGTTTATCTCTAATTACCATATGCTGGGGTCGTGTGTTATTTCAGCAGCAAACCCTCTTAATTACCTAACCAGGAGCCATTTTGTCAACAAGTCATGTTACAGGAGCTCTGCATGCTCTCCTGTAATCACAGAGCGGCACACTGAAGGTTTTTAAGAGAAAAAGCCTTCTTCCCGTACACTGCCAGGTGATAACACCCGTCACTTTCCTCATTGTAGGGTCTCCAGGTTTAAGACAACAAATACAGTAAGCATGAAAGGGAGGGTGAATGCAAGCAAGGCAGGCCCTTGAACACAAAATCTGGGGAAAACAAAAACTGGACAGATACCCAGTGGCAAGAAAAGGGCCTCCTCTGCAAATTGCCCAGCAGCCTCTCAGGGCTATATGTGGGTACATCTGTGCCATCCCATGGGTCCCCAGCATGCAGCCTCTGTGGCACTGGGACAGCTCAGGTTCCCCAGACTGAGATGAGGGGATGCAATCCCCACAGGGGAAAATTAATCTCTGAATCTTCTTGTCTGTGTCAAGCTGGTTTCTCCTTCTCTGGCTCTCCAAGTAACTTCATCTTGAAAGCTCTGCCCTGATTATTTTTGTTTCCAACAGGTTCAATGGTCTGTCATTCTTCTCATTGTCTCATCTGCCTGCTGAGGTCCCTCCTGTACCTCTGGGGTCCCATTTACTACCCATCCCTAAGCCTCACCATTTAAGCTATTTATATTCCCTTACAGTTTTACCGCACACTTTAGTTTTCAACCACAGCTTATGGTGGGTGTGTTCAGCTGAGCTCTGAGCACACAGATGGGACTGCCGTTGCATTCCAAGAGCAGAAGATGCACATTTGCCAGGGAGCACTGGTGGCAAAGAGGAGGGAGCACTAGTATCTGGAATCCCTGTCCTGCACTTAGGAGGTTGTGTCTCTGCTGGCTTAATCCTTCCCTATCTTGTAGCTGGGTCTGTGTTCTGCTATAGATTTTAAAATTGGAGATAAATAGGAATCATTGCCCTGTTAGAAAACTAGACAAAAGCTGGAGGCAGACATTGATCAGAGGAGAAAACGTAATTTGTTGCTGGCTGTAAAGCTGTTAAATCATCTAAGGTGAACAACTTTTACCTAAGCAGGTTATTGTGCTTGTCGAATTAAGCCAGGAATGTCCCCCACAAAATTAATTATTAAAAGAAAAAAAAAAAGAAAAGAAAAAAACCCCACAGTAGGAAAAAGGAAGCATGACAGAGGCATAGCCCAAAGGGTAATTATGTTTTATAAGTGTGATTAATTATCACAGAAAACGTGTTCAAGGAGACCAAGTGCTGTCACCAAGACTGTTTGTTGACACAGTAACTGGAGTAATGGATGTTGCATGATCACACAACAGCCAGAGCAGAGCCAATCCAACTTCTCATGTTAGGACACAGTCAGACCAACTACCCTAGTTCAAGGTAAGTGGATATCGCCCATTGTCTGCCTTGTGCTGCTTACTCAAAACTCCTATAGCCATATTACACCAATGGTGGTTGTTCCCTGCCTGCCACACCACCAGTGCCACAGGGTACAGTGCAATAAGCCCAGACCCCAGAGCTACCGCCAGCATCTCTGCATGTTCACAGGACTGCTAAACTGCGCTCAGCACTGTGCCCACACAGCTCTCATCCCTGGTTTGCACTGCAGCCACTGCAGAGTGACCCCTTGGCACAGCCTGCCCAGCCCACCAATACTGGTACATCCAAACCAGGCAGACAGTTGAGCAATGAGTGACTAAAACCCTGTTCCCTTTCATCAATGTTACCAGGCCCACCACTAGCACCAACACAAAAAAACAAGTTTTTACACAAGTTTGCCACAAAGGCTCGAGGCAGAAGCAGAGAGCATGGCTTGGAAGGAAACCTTCTCATTGAAAGTCATAGAACAGAAGTGGCACTTGACAATCTCTATCTGTCCTCCAGCACAACCCCTGATGTTTAGTCACTGGAATGACAACACTCATATTCATCACATTTTAAGACAGCTCACAGAATCACAGCCAGTCCCATCAAGAATAAATTAACATAGAAACAGAAGAAAGCTTGATTATTCCTGTGGCAAATGCAAGAATCACTACTGGGTTTATTATAGACCCAGTAGTAACGTCTTTTCAATTACTCATTGGATGCTGAATCCTTTCTCACACCAGCAGGTACCCAGGAGCTGCTGGAAAATGGTGGCTCTAGTCTCCCAGTGGCCTCACCAGATTTGGCTGTACATTGCTCTGGTCTTGCCTCCTGTGAAAGGCATTTGCTTTACAATAGCAAAGCGTAGTTCTTCTCACCCAAGGTGTTCACACATTTTAATTATAATGCATTTTAATTGGGAGAGGAGGAGGGCGGGGAAGAGATTAAAATTACAGCTGCCAGAAACAAGGCTGGGAAAGGTCCACCAGTAGCTCATCTAATTTTCTTTCTGTAATTGTTTGAATAGCTTAAGTTGTTGTCAAGCATGAAGCCACAAAGAGACACCAAACTCATTTCTATGACCCCACTTCATTTTAGTTCATTGCATGCTTAATTGCGCAGAAATTAGTACTTGTTAGTCTTTTGATCCAGTGCAGCTAATTCTGCTGGCTCCTTCTGTCAGCCAAGAGGCAAGAATTTAGAAATGTGTAGTTATTTCCTATAGCGGCCTTCCTCTCAGTCAGGAGCTGAACAGCAGCACTTCACTTAAGTCTCCGCTTGCGCAGCTGGAGTTAAATCAAAGCACTGCTCCACTTGCTTTAAAAGTGCTGCCATTTCATATCCCGGTGGGGCCAGATGCATACATGAAAGCAGGTTCTGTTGTAAGCAAACACTACACAACATTAAAAACAGAAATGTATTTGGGAGTTAAGAAATCTTTCAACATCCAGCCATGACAACAGATCCTCTTCTCAACTCCCATTTCTTCACTTTTATTCTATTCACCACCATAACAAGAAACACAGCTGGATGCACTGTGGACAGCAGACAATCAAACTGAAGTTTCTTATTTATAAATGGCTGTTTGTGTTCAGAGGAATTAGGAACTAACATGGGGGTTTGTAAGTGAAAAAATCCTCAGGGGCTAAAGCTATTTCCAGGGGTTTTTTTTAATTAATGAGGCTTTGGAGTGGACTTCAACACAGCAGTTTCTTGAATGATTCAGCTTTTCACTTCCAGGGAGGTGATAGACATCAGCCTGTTAGCAAAGTACAGCGCTTGTGAAAATTTTCACACTTTAAGCAACGAATAAAAGATTTCTCCCTTATCAAGAAAATCCATGTGGAATGAGCATCAAGTTCAGCCAGGTTTTGAGCCATGTAGGAGAGCCACCTATTTGAAGTGCTTAACTACTTATTACAATTCACACTCCAAACTAGATCTGAGCTGGGGCTTGGAAGCCTACAGGAGGATTTAGGCTGGCATTAGGTG
Source organism: Nestor notabilis (assembly GCF_000696875.1). Lineage (NCBI taxonomy): Eukaryota > Metazoa > Chordata > Aves > Psittaciformes > Psittacidae > Nestor > Nestor notabilis. The sequence continues at coordinate 49,794 of NW_009909591.1, forward strand.
CCTATATGTAAATGCAATCTAGAAATCATTTACTCAGTGAGAAAATAACCTGGAGTCATCCAGGCTCAGTAGCTCCCCACCTGCTTATACTCAGTGTTGCCTCTGCCTGTGCAGGATTGTTCCTAGGCACTTCCAGAGTGGAAATAGGATTTGTGACTGATGCTTGTGCCTTCTGAGCTATTTTGGTATCTTCTCTTAGCTTTATACTCGGACTTGCCTGCCCCCTTGCTCCCAAAAGGGCAGGGGTTAATCTGTCTAGTCACCATGTTTGTGGAAGTTCAAGACATAACTAGGCATAATAGACAACTCGTAAATTTTTTCTGGGACCTGCAGTCTCCTTATCTTCCATGCTTAGAAATCAAGTAAGTTTTTTGTTTTCAGGATGTCTGATGCCTAATATGTCTGATCAAGCATCACAAACCACTGTGCCCTTAACGCTGAACAGCAGAGTTACTTGTTGCTATCACTAGAGAAAAGCAACAGGTGTTGGTCTTGGAAGCACAGCAGGGGATCACTTCAGACCTCCACAGGTATTTTGGAAGCTTCTAACAGGAATTCTGCATCACTAGACCATGATCCTTCAAAAATATGCCCTTTGTTTCCTTAAAGTCCTGTGGTTCCCAATGTTCATTTGCTCCTCTTCAAGCTTTTCTCAGAAACACAGGCAAAATCTATCATCAAAGGGCTTGAGTTTTCTGGTTTGTAACCAATAGCCCAGTTCTATTTAGCTAATGAATAACTAAGAAGAAAACCCCAGTAGAATTATTTGCAAATAACTGCTGGGATTATTTTTAAATACAGTCAAAGTTTCATTGAAGTCCTATGCCACAGATTGTGTCGCTTTACCTATGTTACACTTCACTTGGTCCAAAAAAGAGCGATGCCAGGAATTTGACAGATCAATCTGAATGAAAGTGTTACGCACAGCCCCTCCCCACATGCATCACCTCTCCTCTACCTGCTCCCCAGAGACACAGAATGAAGCCTGAGGTGTTTGCCAAACAGTTTGGACAAAAGACTTCCAGCCTACATTATGTTTCTAGACAACTTCTTTCACTGTTCCTGAAGCACAGTCAACTGTCAAAGTACTGAAATTAGACCAGCTCCTTAGCTGCACTCAAAACGTTTGTAACCAGACTCTCCAAAACCAGGCAAATATGTATTTCCACTCTGGAAAATAAATTTTCAACATGCAGGTCATGCAGAGCTCAAAAGCATCACCAAGAACACCCAGTGCCTTTGGAAGTACTCACAAATGAGAGAGGGGACAAACAGCAAAACTTAATGCTCTGCTTTTATTCTTGTAAATATTTCTGAATCTGTATGTTCATTATTCATGCAGCATAAGGTGACCAATCTCTAAAGCTGCATTAAATAGGACACAGAGTAGGAATGTGTCCCTGCACTTTCTTAAATAGCTTAAATATTTCAGGAACATGATGCTTTCATGATGAATCAAACTGAGGCAGGTTATGCTGGGTTTTCCAAGGATGTCTGTGGGTCCTGAGCATCCTTAAAGCCACCCTTGGGAAAAAGACAGCTCACCTTGCACCCTGCAGAATCAATCCTGGTGATGAATGCGTCAACATTAAATTGTCTTATCTATTAACCTTGATGAAAAATTATTTTAATAGCCCTCATCTTATTCATTTATAATCCGTGTGTGATCACAAGCCAATAGCTGCTAAGCATACAAAAATAGCTCTCTGTATTTTTATTGTGCGTAAAGGTAAGCGGCTGTCTCAGCAGCTCAGCTCACTCAGACACTCCTCCCTTTTCTTGGCCTTCAAAAGAGAAAGAGGCTTTCACAAACCTCAGAGGAGCCTCCGTCTCTCTCCCTCTACCCCTCAGAAGATGGGACTACGCTCAGCTGCTGGAGGTGCCACACCCTGGGGGTCCTCTGGAGCCCACCTCCCTCTCCTTCCCACCATCATCCTTAAGCAAGGCACTGTATGAATGCAACTACTTTTTTCTTGGTCCCCAGGGGTGTGATACAGAGGCACACAGAGCTGCACTTGTTTCCAAAGTTGGGGGCTAGAGGAGTGTTCATCCTGTACCGCTCTGAGTACACTGTGAGCTGGAGCTCAGGACCAGATTTGATGACCCTCATTCAAGCTTGGTCCTACTTCCCTTTATTTATGCCTTAACTAATGTTATTGCTGAAGGACATGCTGGGTTTATGCTGGGTATTTCTGACTTGTAACAAACAAATGGAGGGCTAGATTTTTTTCCAAGTAATCACACCCAGAATTGCTTCATGCTCACAGTAGAACTAACAGAGCACTCAGAGTCTGTGAAATGAAAATTCGGCTGCAGTGTTTCTTTTGGGCATCTTGCTGGAAGCCATGTATGTTTTGAATGGTCATGTGTATCTTGGCCTATCCATTCCCACAGGATTTCCTAAAATGGGAAGGAATCAAGCATTTCTACATTGTGCAAAATCCTCTTTAGAAAGAATGAGTCAATGCAGGAAAATAACATTTTTTCCCTCTCCTCAACTTTACCTTCCTTTCAATAGAATATGCCTATTAGGCAAGAGAGCAGAAAGATCTGCTCTGCAGCTATCATACTAGTAGTGTATTAAACTAGAACATATTAGCCCTAACTAATCACTATGTTTATGATTTCATCTGGAAACACTTGATGTGCATACCCATCCAAGCTTTTTAACCCATACCCATACCCTATCCAAGCTTTTTAAACAGGGTCATGTGCACTCAGTGGCCCAGGACCAGGCTGAGCTACTGCTGTACATGGGTGGAGGAGCCCATATACGTCAAGAGGAGACCCTATGGGTCAGCGGGTTGCCACCTAGGGGGACAGACAGTCACACGTGAGCTGACTTCACCACACTGCAGGCTCCTGGCCAAACATCATTACTGGCATCAGTTACTGGAACACTGTAGAGAGTCAGGAGTTTTAAGGAGGTAGGGTTTTGCCATCCAGCTGTATTTTCAATGAAAATATGGCTTTTGAAATAAAGAAAAACATTCTGGGAAAAATTCTGCATTATACAGGATCCTTGCTTCCTATACTGGAAAGCTGCCAAAATCTCTACCTCCAGCTCCACCACGGGTAGAAGAGAAACTTTTCAGATTTGAATCTGCTTTTCTTTTAAATTTTATTTTCAAAGCCAGAAGCGAACTAGGTTTTGGTTTCTCTATCAGTAAAAACTTCTCATTTTAGCTAAAAGGAAATAATAATCATCTGGCTTTCATCTCCTACAGCGATGTACACAGGTCACAGTCCAGCAGAGAACACAACAGAAAAGCTGAAGGGTCTTGTTTTGTTTAAACCCGAGCAGGCAGTGAAGAGGGACATTTTTACCATATTCTTTTGTGTGAGTTTCTTGTCACAAAACCTTACCCGACTCATGGGAAAATTTAGAAGAAAACAAAAGCTTTCAACATTTTCTGTAGAATAACAGAACTGAAGCAACAAATGACATTTTCTAGGCAATCCTAATCGCAGGTTATTATCCTTGCTTCGGTAACACAGAAGGAAATTTGTTGGGGAATCATTCACACAACAAGCTGCCATTGAATTCAGCCCTCGATAAAATGGTAGATATGCTCAGAATCACTTCTTCGCAAGAGCAAACAACAAAGCAAACTATCTGAGGTCTTTGAGCCCCATTATAACATAACTAACTAAGCCTTCATATTAACACAGAAGTGCTTTTGGGTTATCTGCAGGATCACAAATGTGTGATTGTGTTTACTACTGGACCTAACATTTATTACAAACAGAAATCTCTGTTCCCTGATGGGTCATAAGTGTTGATTGGACTTCTGACTCTGACAGATGCTTTCCATTTTACCAATAACCTAGAGATTGCTCAACTTCAGTTGATGAGAGAGCATATGGAGAGACAAAAATAGAGAACTCTAAAATTTAAAATTCACACAGAATACAGGGGGGAAATGTTTCTATGATCCCATTCTAATTTTATGCTGACACTGTTGTTGTGAGCTATGTAAGAAAGTGAAAAAACAAGTAGGGTCAAGTCTCTAGCAGTAACACAGACAAATCCTTGTGATGTGAATACTACTGTATTCACTGACCCAAAATGAGCTTCACCCAAATATGACCTAACGTAAGGTTTTAGTTTGAAGGATGCCAATCTGCTGCTTTCCTTTGATATAGAATTCATTGCTAAAAACTTAAGGAATGCATTTATCTCTTCATAGTTTAATCCTTCAGGAGGCATAAAACTGTCATAAAAGCTGTGTGGGTTTTAAATGACACCTTAATGACAATAGCAGAAGATAAGAATCAGTCCATTTCTAAAGACTTCCAACATTAGAAGAAAGATGGGACTGAGTTATTCAGCCTGCCTGCAGTGTTATTGGATAACTGATTGCAGGTTATTGAGTTTTTAAAAAAATGCAGGTATTGCAATAAGTGTAATTTAACGTTCTACAGAACTTGAGTTCTGGTTCCTAGGAGCATTCAATCAGCTGACATGAATAATGTTTGTTTGTTTTTAGGTTTTGTGAGCATTTAATTTAAAGTAAAATCTACAATCATGGGAGATGATAGGAGGATTCTTAAAGTGACATTATGTTTTCCCTTTGCACCACTCACTGGGATACCCGATCATCTACACTTCTATTTTCAAAGTTCCCACTATGAAAGAAAAGAAAGACTCTTGAAATAATCTTACTTTTAAAAGCTTTTCATAGTGCTAACTCAGTTTTTTCTTAATAGTAATGAAAAGCTAGCGCTTTTTGGTAGGTGCCAAGACAGGGGAACTATTCTTTTAAAATATTGCATTTTAAAATTGAAGTAATTAACATTGTATTGTATTTCATGTGTTAGAATGAAACAGACATAGAAGTATGTTTCCATTTTAAATAATAAAATATAAATCAGACTATCTTTACATAAAGTCTGACTTTTAAGGATTGGTGAAGAGATTTATAGTTGAACACTGGGGTTTCCCACATGTTTATAACTAGAAAAATACTAGGTAGTTGTCATTGACGGCTTAGATTGTAGTCCTACTAGTTGCAAACAGGCCATCAGTCTGCTGGTTCTTGTGATCCTACTGTGACCCTTAACAGCAAGATAAAATAGGCACAAGAGGTGTGTTTTCAAGTCTGCTGAATTCCAACCCATCCGTCATCACCACAAATGAGAGCAGACAAATGTTTAAAACTTAAAATAAAGAGCTTGATTTGTGACTTGCTAATGTTTGCAGGTGAAAGCTCCAACCAAGGAGCTCACTGGCACCCACCAGAAGAACAAGCATGGGGCACACACCCATGCAAGCACACATCTTCTACAAGGGGTTGCTGGAGAACTGTTCTCCAAATGGCACCATTGACCTGGTCCTACATGGAATAGATTTAAGTCTCCCCTGAAATTTAGAATAGTATGAAAGCCTTTGTACCATCCTGCTCTACACGTATTAGTGGCCAGATATATGTTAATACATATATTAAGCACACGAAACTCAATGTCAAGGCTACCAAATTTTCTAATTTAATTTTAACTGAGAACACCCCTCAGCTGCCTTAGGACCAAACGTTGCTTTGGGCTTCCAAAGCTGCAAGCCGCATCTTCCCATGGGATGGGCAAATCTGGCACAGGCAAGCCTGCCAAACTCTCTGCCACATGTCACAGTAAGCCCGCATCACTAAGCACCTCTGCAGTGAGTGCTCTCCCCTACCTCCACGTCAGCCGAGCCTTGCAAATATTTTCCCCTTATCTATTTTTGGTAGTCCCTTCTTTTTGACTCTATCATTATGTGAACATCCTCCATGCACCGTCATCCTCTTTTCCAGGTTGGGGAACACGTGTGACACCACATTGCCTGAATCTCCTGCTCTGCACTCCAAGCCTGGTTTCTTCCTGCAGAAATCAAAATCCCCAGAAAAGGGAAATGTCAGGATTCCACAGGGTACAATTAAAGCCTTATTCTACTGGACACAAAACACATTCTGTATAATTAATTTTGGAAGAGGACAGATGACATCACTTTCTATCTCACTCCAGGTATTTTGTTCATAGCAGTGAAACATGAGAGCTGAATTTGTACAGATTTTTGATGACTCCTGTTTGGACTAGATCTCAGCAAAATAGTAATTAAATACAGACTGTTTATTTCACAGACTATTTATTTCACACATTTGATTCCAGCCTCATTAAAAAGAGGGGGAGAGAGAAAGGGAGCACTACGCTCCTCTTTCACACACTGTTCATCATTACTGAGCTAGAGGCTGGAAAGACCCTTCTCTAGTGAATGTCTCCTGCTTGTCTCCACCAAGCCAACCCAGAAGTACAGCAGCATGACTCCACGCTTGACAAGGGAGCAATGCCAGGCACTGCAAGTTAAGACTTGTCACTGTCCCATTATTTCTTCCCTGCACAAATCTGTCTTCCTCTCCAGATCAGCACCGTCTGATCTCATTTATTCTGCAATGCAAGGCTGACAAAATCGGGCAGCATTGATGGCTGCAGAGAAACACAGACGCAGGTCAGCAAGGCTGTTGATGGAGCTGCTGTAATGATGACAAGCTGCATACTGCCTTTCAGAGCAAGCCAATTACAGTCAGCTGTTCCACTAATGAATTATTCTATAAACTGGCCAAACCCTGATGATGGCAGCAGGTGGTGTAACTCAGGAGCTGGGAACAGGAGGAAATGCCACTTTGTTATTTCTATTCAACATTTAGCCCAAATAACTCTGGAAATTTGTTCTGCAGCAGTTGGGGTAATGCTGACACTGGTATACCCTCGCTCCTGTAGCTGCTTGGGAAGCTGAATCTTTGCTCATCACAAGCTCCTTTAGGCTGAATTTAACTCAGTATTTATTAGTTTATCCTTGGCTGAGGATATCTTCAG